>NC_035436.2:123044770-123284770 GCF_002127325.2 Helianthus annuus
CTAGTCCCCGGATAATGCTTTCCGCAAAAGCTTGAAACATAGCTTCGCCCTCAGCAAGCTGATGAAACAATGAAATTGATAGTCGCTGCTGTTGTAATTAAAAGATCCTCTAAAGGGGACACACCGAAAAGTCGAAGCCGTCATCTCTTTGCGTATAGGAAGTATCGACCTGAGCTCTCACGGCCCTCGCATTTTAACCCCTTTACAGATATCATCTGTGGTATACTCACCTATAAGACTGAATATTGGGATCTGGATACGGGAGTATATTCAAGTGGTGGGACACACGAATAAGTTTAAGTAATTAAAATACTAATTGCGTATCTCGAAACAGTTAAACTTTGTGTGAAAATTTAAGAGGACAAACATACTGACAATCTAGGTGAATTGTTTAAAGCTTAAAATGAAATCTAGCTTAACGGTGTTGGTGATATGTCTCAAAACTGATATGATCCTCTTGCACGAACTCACAAAAATATTGTCTGTAAATATTTTGTTACTGCATTTACTTTCTTTCATAAAATCCAAAAAGATTTTTTTGTGTGTTTTAGCATAAATTTTGAAAAATTCAAAAAGATTTTCGACAACTGGTGTTGAGAAGCTGATTTTTGAAATTCCAAGTGCTAAACATGAAGAACAGGTTTGGGAGAGAGTATGTGAAGATGTTAAGTTTACATGATAAAAGCTAGGAAAAGATCTTGAATGTAAAAAAATATTATTAAATGTTTCTTACAGAAGTTTCTAAAAGTTTAAAGGTTTAATCTTTAAAAGAAACTTATGTGTTGGGTAGAGATTGTGCAGGTAAACTTGAGCCTGGTGACTATCCTGAGCTGGAATAGAGCCAGGTAATGATCTTGGAATGAATCTTGAAGCTGAGAATTCCAGACTTCGATCCCAGCAGATTGAGAGGGGGAGTCTGAAGACAATGTTGATAAAGTAGGGAAAGCCAGTATTGATTATGGATTTGCTGATGCTGATGAAGTTTAAAGATTCAACATTCGAGAGAGAGAGAGAGGAGTTTGTTGATGATAAAGATAGAGAATGAGGATTCTTGTAATGACAAATACTTCAGAGGAAGAATGAAGACTGATAAAGACTGAAGGTTGACAACCGAAAACTCGACACTGAAGACTTCGTCAACATCCGAGGGGGAGTTTGTTGGTGCATCCGTCTGTCGACTACGTCTTGTATCGAGTCTTGCGTTGTATAGAATAGAACTGGGCACGCAAATCAAGAATATGTCTTAGCATGTGATTTCGCCCCAAATGACATGTGGTCATTTGGAGCGAAATCCCAATCTTTCTGATTTCGCCCATAATGTCTAACAGCATGATTTCGCTCATAAGGTAAAGTCCTGATTTCGCTCATGTGGTAATTTTGTATTTTCGCACTTGTGTACATGGTATTTAGGAGCGAAATCAGTGAACCTATATAAGGGTTTGTAGGAGCGAAATCAATAGCATAGTTCTAGGTGTTTTCTTCCGGTAAGCCACGAAGTGCTGCCGAAGTGTTGTCAGAGCTTGTAATCGTTACAGTGATCAATAATACAACAGTTAAAAGTGAATACGGCTAAGATCGCACCAAAGCATTAGTTTCCGCCTCTTGTTTTGGATAGGAATTCTTCTGATCGACTCATTCAGGGCCGAAAACGATCCTACAGTTTTCGTTGCATTTCTTTGGGAAACATGTAGGAAACATGTATACGTATTTTTGTGTCTTTTTGTACTTGTTTCTTACTAATATTTCTTGGTATCATGGGTGTATTATTTTGATCACCTTAAATGTATCTAAGCACATACACATGGCACAAAATACATATACTTGATGAGTTTCCAAAATATATAATTTTTGTCAAAAATTATTATTAGACATGGTTATTATTTTCACCCATTTATTTTTGTGAAAATATATATTCAAGTTCATAAGAACTCTTGAATATTTAGGACTTAACCATTTTCATCAAAGCTTCCATAATGACGTTTAAGACCACTATTCACGTTTAACTTTGTTAATCACCCTTTAACCCCATTTTTAATCGCGATTAGATATTTAGAAAACTTCGCCATAGTCTCCCCTAAAACTATGACGTTCCCACGTTATAAAAACGTATTTAAACCATAATCAATTTTCCAAATCACCACTAATTCATCAAGTATCACCAAAATCATATTTACCACATGTAATCACATATTCCTTCAAAAAGATTTCTCATGAGCATTATTTAAGTTAACTTTCAAGACTTTAAAATTAACTACTTTTCAAGTTTATTAGCAATTTTTCAAGACTTTTAAACCACACTTTTTGTGGATGTTTTCATATAAACTTGTTTTTAAATAAAACCAAGTTATTAGTGTTTTTAACAAGTCTTGAATCATGATCATTTCAAGTCGTATCTTTCAAAAAGCACTAATCCAAGTTCATACACATAATACTCATGATCTTTGAAGTTGACTGTTATGGGCCATTTTCTGAGCATATATATATCCTGACTAATATCTTGCTTTTGACTATTTGCTTGTGATCAGGATACTGGATCGGGATATTGGTAACATCCTGGGCGATATCCTGGTGTTCACTAAATAATACACCTGCAGGTAGGAAGCTGTAAGTCACTAACGGTCAGATGGACTTCTTCTCCTAGAGACTCGGGCGAATTAGTTATTTGAGAGACGTTGGGCCCGAAAGACCAGGTCTACAACGTTCAAGTGGGGAATATCCGCCGGATCCCGGTTTAATAGGATAGTTTGTTATATTACTTTTACTATAAATAGATGGGGCGGATCAGATTAAGGCACATAACTTTACACTTCACTCTTTCGCACACTTTAGCTCTCTAGCTTCTAGCAAACACTCTCCATAAACACTTGTACTCGAATTACATTGTAAAACCTAGTTGATCCGCACTACATCTTGCACTGTATCCTGACATTTGAAGTAATAGAAGAACAAGGCAGCTGCGATTGTCAGCTCCCGAGGTTTTGTGCCGGCGATCTAGATTGATCAAGGGCTTTCCTCGTACATCACGTGTCAACCTTTATTTTTATGCACATTGTTTGATCGTAGATACAGCTCTATATCCTGAGCCGTATCCTGAAACTGTTTTTGCAATTAATCTGGTTAACATTTTTTCGACACTTATTTCTAGCACACTACCTCACTTAACTAATTTGATCACTTAATTGCTTTGGTAATTTTTGACCAAAACAATTTGGCGCCCACCGTGGGGCAAGTGGTGCTATTTTTACTAAAAGCCTTTGCAAAATCGCTATTTGGTTTTCTATTTTCAAAATTCTTTTCAAAACTATTTTCAATGGCCTCAAGATCAAACATGAGCTCTTCCACCATGTCTGCTACAAACTCTACAACAATTGGTTCGGTGCTTCCACCACCACCTCCGAGATCTCAAGCTTCTTCTCAAGGAACTGAAATTCATGTGGCTCGGGATGTTATTCCCACCCACAATGTCCAGGGATCCGGTCCTGTTTTAGCTTCTAATGAGGAAATTCAAAGTTTGTTTGGTAGTGTACAGGAATAGATGAGACAGCAACAGGAAACTAATCAGATGCTGATGAGAGAGATACAACTCTTGAAGTCAAGCTCGAGCAGGCTTGCTGAAGATACTGTCACTCCCTTGCAGCCTAGGGCTTTGAACTTCAGTTCTGCAGTTTACAGTGAGGATAAACGGGGAAATATTATACCTAGCCATTCTCAGAATCATATTCCTGAGATACCCTCTTCAGTCAGAATGTCGACTGTGAGAAGCTCAGGATATGCTTCAGGATATGGCCAGAATCTCCAGATCGGTAATGTATCTAATAATAATAATACTCTTGCCACTAACAGTGTTGGATCTTTGCAGGATACATGTGTGACGTCAGCATTATCTAGGGAGCTTCAGAAGTTAAAGGACATGATATCCAGTGTGCCTGGGGTTGTCCAGCCAATTCCAGAAGTATCCCGGGACAGTCACAGGACATGATATCCTTAAAATGGCTGTTAAACGTTCCTCCTCACTCAATTACTTCTTTTGCTCTTTTAGTTAATCTATTTAATAGTCAATTTTCTTGCAGTCGGAGTTTTGAGAAATTAACCAGTGATCTTTACAGGATAACTCAAGGACCTCAGGAATCCTTGAGGGATTATGTGAATAAGTTTAGCCGGGAATCCTTGGATATCCCACATCTTGAGGTTGCAACAGCTGTGCAGGCTTTCAAGATGGGATTGCAGAAAGATTCTCAATTTTACCAGGATCTTATGATGAATCCCTGCAGGAATCTGGATGAAGCTCGTAACAGGGAATTGAGATACATTCGGCTTGAGGATGACAAAAAGATGCAAGAGAAAATGAATTCGTCCACAACCTATGAGTCGACCAACAGGAAATCAGAATCTTCGTATAAACCATATCGCTCAAAGCCATATGGTAGAAACGATAGCAAAAAAGTCAATGCTGTCGAAGACGAGGATCCTGAAGAGTATCCTGAGCTGTCTGAATATTGTTTTTCTGTTAATATACCTGAATTGATGTATGCTATGCAGGGTTTAGGAGACAAAGCCAGGTAGCCTCGGAAGAATCAACAAAAAGCTGATTGGAAGGATGAGTCCAAATGGTGTGCCTTCCATGAGGATTTTGGACATGTTACCGCGGATTGCATTGCCCCGAGGAAAGAAATAAGTTATCTCTTAAGCAAAGGATATCTGAAGGATCTTCTGGGAAGAAAGAAGAATAAGGGTCAGGATACTGAGAAGGATCCTGAACGAGCAGCATCACCTCCTGCCGATGCCAAGATAATTAACTTTATTTCAGGAGGATCCGACATTTGTGGGACTTCATATTCTGCGGCAAAGAGACATGCAAAGGAAGCTAAAGCTGAAAGAGGGGAAAGACCAACCAGGATGACGACCCTCACGACTGATAAAATGATCACTTTTGATAGTGATGACAGGCATACTGTCCAGGATCCTCACCATGATGCTCTGGTAATAACATTATATGTGGCTAACCATTTTGTACGCAAGATATTGGTGGACAATGGAAGCTCCGTCAACATAATCCAACTAGAGACATTGAAAAGAATGAATGTATCTCCAATGGATATCACTTCAAAGTCCACTGTACTCGTCGGCTTTATTGGAGAAGCCAGGAATACCGTGGGAGAGATCAAATTACCAGTATATGTTGAAGCGGTTAATTCAATACAACGTTTCTGTGTGATGGACTCCCTATCCTGCTATAACATCATACTAGGCAGGCCATGGATCCATGATATGAAGGCTGTACCATGGACTTATCATCAGTGCGTCAAGATCCCTACACCTTGGGGGGTTGTCAAGGTTGATAGTGATCAGCAGGAGGCGAAAGAATGCTACTCATCCTCAATGAAATCCTCAACTAAGCCAATGCAGCATAGCAATTAAAGATGCGGGCCCAGGATATCGTGGAGGCTTCGGAGCAGGATGTAAAGAAAATTATCCTGGATCAAGATCATCCGGATATCTCGGTGCTCGTAGGAACCAATATCCCTCAGGATATTGAAAACCAAATAACTAACTTTTTGAAATGCAGGATGTCGACATTCGCATGGAAACATGAGGATATGACAGGTATTTCCAAGGATATTATAACACATAAGCTTGGTATTGACAGGTCGTTTAAGCCTGTCCAACAGAAAAGAAGGAAGTTTGCTCCAGAACGAAACATAATTATTCAAGAAGAGGTTGAAAGATTATTAAAGTCCAAGATGATCAGGGAAGTCAAATTTCCCAAATGGCTGGCTAATGTGGTTGTGGTGCAAAAGAAAAACGGGAAGTGGAGAGTTTGTGTGGATTACACAGACTTAAACAAAGCATGTCCTAAAGACCCATTCTCTCTACCTCATATAGACTCAATGGTGGATGCAACTGCCGGTCATGAAATATTAACCTTCATGGATGCATCCTCAGGATTCCAGCAGATCCAAATGGAACCTTCAGACCAGGAGGATACTGCTTTTATGACACCAACAGGTATTTATTGTTATACTGCTATGCCTTTTGGTTTGAAAAATGCAGGTGCAACGTACCAAAGATTGGTGAACATGATGTTTAAAGACAAACTGGGGGACACCATGGAGGTGTACATTGATGACATGGTAGTGAAATCTAAGAAGGCCGAGGATCACCTCCAGGATATTAAAGGAGCATTTGATATCCTGGATCAGTATAATATGAAATTAAACCCTGCAAAGTGCCATTTCGGAGTGGGGGCAGGAAAGTTTCTAGGATATATGGTGACTAAAAGGGGTATAGAAGCAAGTCCGGAGCAGATAAAAGCTATCTTGGATATCAAGTCACCTTCGAACATGAAGGATGTTCAACGATTAACAGGCCGAGTAGCAGCGTTGAACAGGTTTATTTCAAGATCCTCGGAAAAGTGCAAGGAATTTTATGATATCCTCAAGAAGAATAACAAGTTCGAATGGGGAGCAAAGCATGAAGCAGCCTTGCAGGATTTGAAGCAATATCTTTCAACCGCACCCTTATTGATGAAGCCTGAGGAATGCAAACCATTATTCCTGTATCTTGCAGTATCAAGGAATGCAGTAAGTGCTGTCCTTGTAAAGGATCATGAAGGTCAGCAGTATCCTGTTTATTATGTTAGTAAAAGTTTATTAGATGCTGAAACTAGGTATTCTCACCTAGAAAAGTTAATATTAGCCCTAGTTATGGCATCGACAAAACTTAGACATTATTTTGAGACATATAGGATTCATGTTAAAACCAACTATCCTGTTAAAAGCGTGCTAAGAAAACCGGAGATGTTTGGTAGGATGGCTAAGTGGTCAGTGAAATTAAGTGCTTTTGATCTAGTATATGAGCCTAGAAATGCCATAAAGTCTTAGGCTTTAGCTGATTTTGTGGCTGATTTCCGTAGTGACATTCAAAATGAAGTAGACTTAGAAGTACAGCAGCTAGGAGAAAACTTAGAATCCTTGTTGGATCTGAGTTTGATTTTGATTGTATTTTATGTTTGTAAATAAGATGAAGATGGATGAGTGTGCAGCGGAAATTATAATGAACACAAACTTTGCATACAATCAAACGAGAGTAATACTTTTATCAAACATTTTTACACAATGAACTGAAAGATTGAATTTATTTCAAACACGATTACAATGATTGATGAATGAATGCAAACTCCCCCTCAGCCAGAGCTCAGTAGTTTGTTCGTGCAAAGAAGAAGAATGATGCAAAGAGCTAATAGAACAGTACAAAGTACTGAACTATTTATAGGCACTTGCAAACTACTGAGCATCTTAGCTGACGTCACCATGAAAGTGACATCTAACCTCCTAACAAACTCTAACCTCTGATCTATACAGACACTGCTTGTGTTAACTACTACTAATACATTCTATTACAAAACAGACTTTAGAACAGCTGCTGCAACCTTCTACTGCTGGGAACCCAGCAGCACTTGTCCGGATCAGCAGTGCTTGACTCAAGGCAGTAGATTGAATCAGCAGGACTTTAGTCTTCCATCAGATCTTTAGTTGAGCAGCAGTTATGGGTCAGCAGTTTAGCAAGATCAGCAGATAGGAGGTCATCAGTAGTTGTAATCACTTTCAAGGGGAGAGATTTGTATATCAACATCTGCTTATTCAGGATCCACTGCTCTGATCCAGTTTTGGCTTTAATTATCTGTTCCTCTGATAGGGTTCAATCCCAACAATCCTGGATATTATATACTGATGGTGCATCTAATGTAAGAGGTGTAGGTCTAGGTATACTACTAAAATCGCCACAGGGGGACATATTAGCCCAGGCTATTAGGTGTGAATTTCCTGCCACCAATAATGAAGCAGAATATGAAGCTTTAATTGCAGGATTAGAATTGGCTAAGAATATGAATATCAAGAATTTGCAAGTATATGTCGATTCCTTGTTAATCACTAATCAATTTAATGGATCCTATGCAGTTAAAGGTGAGAAGTTAGTCGAGTACCTCGATATTCTTAAAAAATTAGTAGGATATTTCTATATTTTTACACTTCAACAGGTACCAAGAGTGGAAAATGCTGAAGCTGACGCCTTGGCAAATCTTGGATCATCGGTCAGGATACCGGAAGGAACCCGAATACCAGTATTACATATCCTATATCCTGCGACGAATCCTCAGGATAAGGAAGTAATAAGAATTCAGGATCCTGATGATGAGTATCCCGAGCAGGATCCTAAGTCCTGGACGACACCAATCATGAGATATCTCAAGGAAGGACACATCCCAAAGAACGAGAATCCTAAGGCCTTTAGAATGAAGGTATCATGATTCACTATTATGAATGACGTTTTGTATAAGAAATCTCTTGCAGGACCATATCTGAGGTGCTTGGAGGATCCCGAAACCAAAGAAGTGCTTCGGGATATACACGAAGGGGATTGTGGTAATCATACTGGGGGCAGGTCGTTATTCTCAAAAGTATTAAGGACATGATATTATTGGCCGACGATGAGAAAAGATGCCATAGAATATGCTCGAAGATGTGACGCGTGTCAGAGACACAGTAACATATTACATCAGCCTGCTGAACCGCTGTATCCTATTGTTTCCCCTTGGCCATTCATGAAATGGGGTATGGATATAGTGGGAAAGCTTCCGAAGGCTCCAGGAGGAAAGGTTTTCATGTTGGCAATGACGGATTATTTCTCTAAGTGGGTTGAAGCAGAAGCATTTGTTCAGGTCAGAGATCAAGAGGTGGTATCCTTCATAAAAAGAAACATCCTGACTAGGTTTGGAGTACCAGCTGAGATAATTTGTGACAATGGATCTCAATTTATAAGTAAAAGGACTACTGACTTCTGCAAGAGTTGGGGAATCAAGATTGTTAGGGCTGGATTTTTATTATACGTGATCCTTACACGTGATCCTAACCAGTGATCCTTGTTTCTTTGGCAGACAGTGATCCTCAGCAGGACTTCAGGATCAGGATCATGGGACATTATAGGATCCTCATACTAACGGTCACCTTCGCTTAATGCAATGTTATTTTTGCAGGAACATCTAGCAGGATACGCTCTAAGCATCATAATCAAGGGACGCGTCTTCACAATTATGGCATGAGCTTAATCAAAGATAGACGTTGCCAAGGATATGGAAACTTAGCTTGATTTAAGGGCGGCAATTTAGGCTAGATTGTCTTTTATTTCTAAAGGGGTAATGAGTTGATTATTAGTCATTTTACCTAAAATAGGTCACCTACACTTGTATAAATACCACTCTTCCTCATTTGGAAGAACACACGACGACATACAACGCAACTCTCACACACTTAGACACTCGAAACAATAGTGATCCTTGTACTCAGCTCATTATCATCCGAAGTTGTAACCATTTTGTTCTTATATTGAAGTTTGGTGATCGGTAGTTGCCATCACCCGAGGTTTTTTATGCCGGAGATCATATATTGATCAAGGGCTTTTTCCTCGTATAAATCATTGTGTCTTTGCATCTCTATCACGAAAGTGATCCTTTACTTTTATAATTAACCAAGCATCATACCCCGTTTACATAAAGTTTGGTTACATTATCCTTGTGTGATTTTTGACCAAAACAGTTTGGCGCCCACCGTGGGGCAATTGGTGCTTCATTCATAAGAAAACCTTTTGTTCGAAATCATTTCATAGAATTACATGGCTTCATCATTGAAAAACATGTCCACGGCAATGTCTGCAGTCACCTCGTCCCAGAACATTCTGCCTCCACCACCGGCAGGATCCCAGAAGAATGCTGAGAAGAGACAAACTCCTACTAATTCTAAAACTCCATCTCCTTCTGCTATGAATTCTTATATTCCCAGTACTAGTGATGTATTTACTTTGATTTTGCAGATGAAGGATCGTATGCAGCGGCAGGATGAAACTAATGAAAGGATCCTCAGGGAAATTGGAGATCTCAAAAGACAAAAGAAAGCGGCAGAGGATCATTCTCCACTGATGCCCAAATCCTTGAGCTTTGATACTCCAATGATTACTTCTCAGCCATCAGGAATTCCAGACGTGCAAATCATGGGAGAATCAAGAGGATTGCACCACGGATCGACAGCAATGACTCAGGCATTAGGCTTACACTTCCAGCCGGCAGGATCCTACCCCCAGCATTTGGGATCCTTCATGAATCCGAGAGCCTATCCGGGGGCACAGCAGTTTCAAGGATCCTACTTTGTTCCATGATCATTCCAGGGCCAAGGATCCTCCTTTGTTCCAGGATCATCCCAGGTTCAAGGATCCTCCTTCGTTCCAGGATCATCCCAGACACCAGGATCCTTCCAGATGCCAGGATCCCTAAAAAGTTTGCAAACAGGAAGTCTAGATGTCCATCAAGGGGACTTCATTCCAATGCAGACCATTGCTTCCACTGGTCCCTCCGTTGTTCCAGAATCCCAGCAATATGGATTCCCTAACCTGAACCCAATGGGAGGTAACACTTTAAATAATTATCCTGCCACTAACCATGGATTCATGCAGGATACAGGTACCAATCATGCTATGGCCAGGGAGTTGCAAAAGCTAAAAGATATGATCTCAAGTGTTCCAGGGGTAGTCAAGCCTATCCCAGAGATTGCAGATGGAAGGCATAAGGTATCTCGCTTTGCACCACCAATTTGTGATGCAGAGGTACCCAAAAGGTTCCATATCCCTACTATGAAGCTGTATGATGGTACAACGGATCCAGAGGAGCACATAGCACAATACAGGGAAAGGATGGAGATCAATCCTATCCTAGAAAAGTTGAAGGAAGCATGCCTATGTAAAGGATTTGGATCCACTCTTACTGGATCAGCTCTTAAGGGCTACTAAGTCTTCCCCCTACTCTATTACTTCATTTGCTAATTTAGTTAATTTATTCAATAACCAATTCTCTTGTAGTAGAAAATTTGAAAGATTAACTAGTGATTTGTACAGGATAACTCAAAATCATAATGAATCATTAAGGGATTATATAACTAAATTTAGTAAGGAATCCTTGGACATTCCCAACTTGGATATGACTACGGCTGTTGAAGCCTTTAAAATGGGACTGCTTAAGGATTCATTATTCTATGATGATCTTGTTATGACACCATGCAGGAATCTAGATGAAGTAAGAACTCGAGCACTCAGGTTCATCCGGCTAGAGGATGACAAGAGGATCCAGGAGAGACAAGTAGGATCCTCAAAACAGGAGAAGCATGGATCCTCCTTCAAGAGCAATAAGTTCAAATCCTACCATAGAAACGATAACCAGAATGTGCATGCTGTTGACCAAGAAGAGGATGATGAAGATTATCCTCCAATTTCAGAATACTGTTTTTCCGTTGATAATCATGAACTGATCCTTGCAATGCAGAATCTAGGTGAAAAGGCTAGATGGCCCAGGAAGAACGATAAACCATCCGGGACTAAAGACAAGTCAAAATGGTGTGCATACCATGAGGATTTCGGGCATCTAACTGAAGAATGCATGGCTTTAAGAAAAGAGATTGGATATCTGTTAAGCAAGGGGCACCTAAAAGAATTGTTGGGAAGAAAAAAGCAAAGGACTCAGGATCCTGAAAGGATCCCTGAAAAGGCTCCAGCACCTCCGGCAAATGCACAAGTGATCAACTTTATTTCCGGAGGATCAGACATCTGTGGTACATCCTTCTCGGCGGCCAAAAGACATGCAAAGGAGTCAAAAATGGATAATGGAGAAAGGCCTATTAGAACATCAAGTGTCTCAGAAGGGAAGATGATAACGTTTGATGAGGATGATCGCATTAACATTCAGGACCCTCATCATGATAGTTTAGTTATCACTCTCTTTATCTCTAACCATTTTGTCCGCAGGATCCTTATTGATGGAGGAAGCTCAGTGAACATTATCCAGCTTGATGTTCTGAAGAAGATGGGAATCCCAGAATCAGACATCACACCAAGATCCTCCGTGCTTGTAGGATTCAGTGGGGAAACGAAGAAAACTCTGGGGGACATCAAACTCCCAATCTACGTGGAAGGATTACATAATTACCAGAAATTTTGCGTTATTGACTGTTTGTCTTGTTGCAATGTTATCCTTGGCAGGCCTTGGATACATGATATGAAAGCAGTCCCATCCACCTACCATCAATGTGTGAAGCTCCCTAGCCCATGGGGAATAATCAAGATCAACAGTGATCAGCAGGAGGTTAAGGATTGTTATACCTCATCCATGAAGCCAACCTCGAAGCCAAGGGAGCAATAGCAATTACAGTATCCTCCGAGGAATGTCTTGGAGGCAAGGGAACAAGATGTGGACGAAATCCTCTTGGATCCTAGTGATCCTGAATCAAAAATCTATATCGGATCATGGATCCTTGGCAAGATGAAAGAAGACATGATATCCTTCCTCAAGAGAAGAAAGTCTACCTTTGCATGGAAGCACGAAGATATGACAGGTATATCTAAGGATATCATAACTCATAAACTCGGCATTAACAGGACCATCAAACCAATCCATCAAAAAAGGAGGAAGTTTGCACCAGAAAGGAATGCCATTATCCAAGAAGAAGTAGAGAGACTACTTCGAGCAGGTATGATCAGAGAGGTAAAATATCCAAAATGGTTAGCCAATGTGGTCGTTGTCCAAAAGAAAAATGGAAAGTGGAGGGTATGTGTCGATTTCACTGATTTGAATAAGGCATGTCCCAAGGATCCTTTCCCATTACCCCACATTGACTCCATGGTGGATGCAACGGCGGGGCATGAACTGTTGACCTTTATGGATGCATCATCTGGATTCTAACAAATTCAGATGGAACCATCTGACCAAGAGGATACAACCTTTATGACCCCAACCGGTTTATATTGTTATATTGCCATGCCTTTTGGACTAAGAAATGCAGGTGCAACATATCAAAGGCTGGTAAATACGATGTTCAAATATCAAATTGGAAAAACTATGGAGGTGTACATAGATGATATGGTAGTCAACTCAAAGAAAGCTGAGGATCACCTAAGGGATTTGGAAGAAGCATTTGATATCCTTGATAATTTTAACATGAAGCTCAATCCTTCAAAATGCCACTTTGGTGTTAAGGCAGGAAAATTCCTAGGATATATGGTGACTCAAAGGGGAATTGAAGCGAGTCCGGAGCAAATCAAAGCATTAGTGAATATCAAGTCCCCTGCCAATGCTAAGGATGTGCAGAGGCTGACAGGCAGGATAGCAGCCCTGAACCGGTTCATATCGAAATCCTCGGAGAAATGCAAAGAATTTTACGATATCCTAAGGAAGAACAAGAAGTTTGAATGGACTGAGAAGCATGAGAACGCTTTACAAGCCCTTAAAGAATATATGTCCTCAGCACCAGCATTAGCAAAACCGGAAAAAGGAGATGTGTTATCCTTATATCTGGCGGTATCCTCAACCGCTGTAAGTGCTGTCCTTGTCCAGGATCACGAAGGTACACAATATCCTATCTACTATGTAAGTAAAAGTTTACTTGATGCCGAATCCAGGTACTCGCACCTCGAAAAACTTATTTTTGCATTAATCATGGCATCCACTAAGTTAAGGCATTATTTTGAAACCCATACTATTGTTGTTAAAACTAATTTTCCAATTAAGAATGTCCTCAGGAAGCCGGAGATGTCAGGGAGAATGGCTAAGTGGGCAGTGAAGCTTAGTGCCCATGATATAAGATATGAACCAAGAACAGCCATTAAATCACAAGCCTTAGCTGACTTTGTGGCTGATTTCAGTAGTGATCTACAAAAAGAAGCAGAATTGGAGGTCCAGCAGCTGGATGAGACCAAGGATCCTTGGATACTACACACTGATGGATCCTCAAATGTCAAGGGCACAGGGCTTGGGATACTACTAAAATCGCCACAGGGGGACATAATACCCCACTCCATAGCCTGTGAGTTCCAAGCAACTAACAATGAGGCTGAATACGAAGCCTTAATTGCTGGCTTACAAATTGCTAAGGATATGGGGGTGAAGTATCTTAAAGTATATGTAGACTCATTGTTGATCACTAATCACTTTAATGGATCCTATGCTGTTAAAGGTGAAAAACTAACCAAATATTTAGAGATAGTCAAGGAATTGGCACTCTCTTTTGTCTCTTTCAGCTTAACACAGGTACCAAGGGAGGATAACACAGAAGCTGATGCATTGGCCAACTTAGGATCATCCTTAAAAATTCCAGAAGACATAAGTATCCCTATCATCCATATCTTGGCTCCTGCTATTGAAAATCAAGTGGCCATGGAAATAGAAGAGGATACTGCAGTAATCCCTAGTGAAGAAGCTCAATCTTATGCAGGATCATGGGTCTCACCAATCATGAAATACTTGCAACATGGAGAGGTCCCGGTGGGAGAAAATCCTAGAGCTTTCAGGATCAAGGTATCTCAATTTACAATCTTAAATAATGTGCTATATAAACGATCCCTTGCAGGACCATATTTAAGATGTATTGAGGATCCTGAAATTAAAGAAGTGTTGAGAGACTTCCATGAAGGAGATTGTGGAAACCACACTGGGGGCAGGGCATTATTCTCAAGGATCCTTAGAACAGGATACTACTGGCCAACCATGAAAAGGGATGCTGTAGAATATGCTAGGAAATGTGATCCTTGTCAAAGACACAGCAATATCCTTCATCAACCAGCTGAATTGCTACACCCCATACCATCCTCTTGGCCTTTCATGAGATGGGGGATGGATATAGTTGGCAAGCTCCCTAAAGAACCTGGTGGAAAAGTGTTTATGCTTGCTATGACTGACTACTTCTCTAAGTGGATAGAAGCTGAAGCTTTTGCTCAAGTCAGAGAAAAAGAAGTTATATCCTTTATCAAAAGAAACATTATAACTAGATTTGGCATTCCCTCTGAAATTGTATGTGATAATGGTTCCCAATTCATTGGAAGCAGAACTACTAACTTTTGTGACAGTTGGGGAATCAAGATGATAACATCAACACCAGTTCATCCACAAGCCAATGGCCAAGCAGAATCATCCAACAAGATTATCATCAACAATCTGAAGAAGAAGCTAGGATCCAAGAAAGGGAAATGGGCAGAGGAGTTACCTTATGTGCTATGGGCTGATAGAACAACTCCCAAGAATGCCACTGGTCAAACACCTTTCTCTTTAGTATTTGGGGCAGAAGCAGTGATCCCAACAGAAATGGTGATCCCAACTGCTAGAACAAGTGCTCGTGATCCTGAAGAAAATGCTGCAATCCTAGCCCAGGATTTGGATACTATTGAGGAAATCAGGGATCTGGCTAGGATCAGGATGGCAAGCTACCAACAAAGAATGGCTGGTGCTTACAACAAAAATGTAAGAATAAGG
The DNA here is from genome assembly GCF_002127325.2 of Helianthus annuus. Classification (NCBI taxonomy): domain Eukaryota; kingdom Viridiplantae; phylum Streptophyta; class Magnoliopsida; order Asterales; family Asteraceae; genus Helianthus; species Helianthus annuus. The sequence goes on from NC_035436.2 coordinate 123,060,111, forward strand.
AAGTTCCAAGTCGGAGATATGGTGTTGAGAAAAGCATTTCAAAATACTATCAATCCTGCTGACGGGAAGTTAGCACCAAAATGGGAAGGCCCCTACTTGATTGAAGCTGAAGCAGGAAAGGGGGCATACAGGTTGTTAACCATGGAAGGAAACTTGTTACCAAGAGCCTGGAATGCTGTTCACTTAAAGAAATATTTCATGTGACCATGATCCTTCAGGCATGTGACCCATATATTGAAGTATCCTTAAAGGATCCCGGTGATATCAGTGATCCTTACTCTGGTAACGTGCTTATCCTAAAACTATTACATTTTCTTACTTTTTACCTAAGGATAAGGATTACGTATCCTTCGTCCTCTACTCACAAACCATTTGAGTTATGATAGTTCAGGTATGTTCAGCATATCGTCAAAGATCTTCAAAAGCACCGCAGATCCTTGGGTCCAACCCCAGTTATCCTTGGGATTATCCCCAGTTTCCGCCAGTAGCGCACGATGATCCTGATATAGTTCACGTCTTTGGGACCAGTACCCACTTCCGGGGCTGACAACCTCATCGTACTGGCTATATCTAGGATCCTACGTATAATGGTAGATGTACCATACATCAGTTCCTAAGGTTTCTAACGTTTTCACGTTAGCTAAGGTTTTGACATTTTCATGTCACTAAGTTTGGATAGTCGCCAGTAAGGGCCATACTCCAGTTTACATACGATCCTTTGGGCTTATCCCCAGTTATCCTTTGGGCTTGTCCCCAGTTATCCTTTGGGCTTGTCCCCAGTGATCCTCCGGGATCATTCTCGTATATTCCTTTGGGCATGTCCCCAGTTACTAATTTATTTTTTACATTGGCTTAGTCCCAAGTTATGTTTCATTTTTCAGGATTGTCAAAGTTAAAACACATAAGGATCCTTAATCCTTATTGTCCATCAAAATCTTATCTACGATTGTCTCGATTGAAGGTTAGGATCCTAACTTGGATCCTCAGGTATGATCCTTGACTATTTTTGATTATACTCGTTATCCTAACCAACCCTTACACTTTGACAACCGAACCTATGATCCTTGAACTAAAGTACTTTGAGAACCTTCAATATGAGGATATTTGATCTAGGATCATATCCTAAATTTATTAAGCATATTTTTAACTCTTGTCACTTTAACAAATATACTACAAAAACAATTGAGAAACAAGAAGATAATTAAAGGATAACAACACGAGATAAGCCAGAAAAATTAAGGTTATATTATTAACAAAAGGATCTTTAACCCTTTCAAAAAAGTTGTCAAAATTGCCAACCCACATTTCTACCAGCAAAACGTGGCCCGTCCACATGGGTTGGCAAAGGGTGTCCATTGTTTATGCGGTCTTAGCATTGTGCAGGAAATTAAAAGCGGCAGGATCACAAAGGCTTCATCCCCCAAACAGAGGATCCCTCCACATTTTGCAATCCTACCTATTGTTCAAAGGATCCAGGATCCTTAACCCTAAAAACTATTGTTCGGAGATTACAGACCATAAATTGTTCACAAACCATCAACAACCCAATCCAGCAGCTCACACCTCTGCTGCTCCATCACCACCAGCTTCTCCATCCTGATCCTTCTCAGCATCACCACCTTCCAGCATGGGGATCTCCTCAGCCTCATCCTCATCCTCCAGCTCCGCCAATCTTGCCTTCCAGCCTTCAACATCCCATGTGCTCTTATCGAAGGAAGGATCCTGAGCCTCCGTAGCCATCTGCAGTTGTATCTTGTACATAGCTATCGCGGCAGAGACTTTAGCATCCTGAGTAATGTCATGCTTTTCATAATCAAAGTTGATCAATGCTTTGACAGCCTCGTCCTTAACAGCCCGGATCTCCTTCTCAAGATCAGCAATCTTGAGATCCTTCTGCGCACCCATCTGTTGGAGGTCGGCAATTTGACGATCTTGATCTTCAACCTGGTTAACATAAGTCTCCATTTCGGTGAATTTCTACAAGAAAAACAGGAAAACAACATCAGACATAGGTGATCCCTAAACTTGTCAGGACAATCAACAGGGGCAGTGATCCTAACTTCGTCAAAATAATCAAGGAATTGCTGACGAAGGAGGGGAAATCCTTGGAGATCTTCAGAAGTTTTCCTCTTCTTCCCCTTGCCTCGGATAGGTGCCTTAGGAGCTGAAGCTGAAGGACTAGCAGCAGGAGCCTTCTTCCTCGAAGACTTGACGTTGGCAAGATCACTTATCCCAAATTTGGAGGCAGATTTGACAGACTTGGCAGACTTCCCAGCGCCTACACAATCAAAATCAAGATAAGTTGCCTTATTAATCAAACAATCTTACATATAATTTATTTTCTATAAGGATACTTAGTTGACATAGTGGCAGATGCAGAGGATACTTCTTGTGAGTCTTGGACGGTGACTTGGAAACTTCTGACCTCAGGATCGAGCTTTTTAAAAGCTAAGACTCTTTCTCTTGCAGCAGGGGTCAATTTTAGGTGAGCAACGGAAATAGCTGCACAAAAGATAAAAGAAAAGAGACGTTAGTGATCCTCATCACATAAGGCAAGTCTGATAGTGATCCTTCCAGGATCCTCTATCCTACCATGAGTAGCCCATTCCTTGGGCAGATCCTCCCCATCTGGGATGGTATCCCTTCTAACAAAGAAAAAGCGACGCTTCCAGTTTGTATCGTTCTTAGTGACCTTGAAGACAGGGTGATCCTCCCCGGCTTTCCGCTTCAGCAAGTATCGATGAGAACCAAACGTGGTAAGGTCATAAAGCTCGGCCAACTCCGCCATCCCAAGATCAATCTTTTTCTGCTCGATGATCCTCTCGAAGGTATACAGAACCCTCCAAATCATCGGCATGGCTTGGATATAGGAGATGCCGATTAAGGAAAAGAAAGATTGAGTGAAGATTGGAAAAGGATACGAATATCCTATGGTAAATGGAGTAGCAGGAAAAGCCACCCAGGCGTCTGAAACAAAGTCGCTCAAAGCTGTAGGTACAAAGGATTTGAAAACTGCGTTCGCCGGAAAGCGATGACGAATTCTGTCTACGTGAGCATCAGTAAAGCAACACCTCTCCGTAGGAGAATCCTTGATGATCCCTTGGCTTTTTAGGGGACTACTCTTCTTGGAATCCTTGTGTGGAGAATTCCGGAGCAACATGCTTGTGACGGAACAGAAACAGAATAAAAGCAGAAAACAGAGCAAGAGAAGAAAGAAAGAAAAGAGAGAAGAGGAGAATACCTGATCAATCTTCGGTGGATATTATAAAGGGAGTATATCCTGAATTTAAATACAAATTGATCCTCACCCTATCTCCTATTTATAATCATGATCTGCAGGGATTGTCACATCTATGACGTAATGATCACAACGGCTAGTCCGGATGTAACGGCTAGTTATTCGGAGTCGCCCGTTGGAGATAAGATCGAAACAAAATACAACTCGTCAATTTACAATAAACTCCTTATATTTTGGGGGCAATTGTTAGGGCTGGATTTTTATTATACGTGATCCTTACACGTGATCCTAACCAGTGATCCTTGTTTCTTTGGCAGACAGTGATCCTCAGCTGGACTTCAGGATCAGGATCATGGGACATTATAGGATCCTCATACTAACGGTCACCTTCGCTTAATGCAATGTTATTTTTGCAGGAACATCTAGCAGGATACGCTCTAAGCATCATAATCAAGGGACGCGTCTTCACAATTATGGCATGAGCTTAATCAAAGATAGACGTTGCCAAGGATATGGAAACTTAGCTTGATTTAAGGGCGACAATTTAGGCTAGATTGTCTTTTATTTCTAAAGGGGTAATGAGCTGATTATTAGTCATTTTACCTAAAATAGGTCACCTACACTTGTATAAATACCACTCTTCCTCATTTGGAAGAACACACGACGACATACAACGCAACTCTCACACACTTAGACACTCGAAACAATAGTGATCCTTGTACTCAGCTCATTATCATCCGAAGTTGTAACCATTTTGTTCTTATATTGAAGTTTGGTGATCGGTAGTTGCCATCACCTGAGGTTTTTTATGCCGGAGATCATATATTGATCAAGGGCTTTTTCCTTGTATAAATCATTGTGTCTTTGCATCTCTATCACGAAAGTGATCCTTTACTTTTATAATTAACCAAGCATCATACCCCGTTTACATAAAGTTTGGTTACATTATCCTTGTGTGATTTTTGACCAAAACAAAGATGACCACATCTACACCAGTACATCCTCAAGCAAATGGACAAGCAGAATCCTCGAACAAGATAATTGTCAACAACTTAAAAAAGAGACTAGGGGCTAAGAAAGGAAGATGGGCAGAAGAATTACCCTTTGTTTTGTGGGTTGATTGGACAACGGTGAAGAGTGCAACTGGCCAGACCCCGTTTTCCTTGGTATTTGGAGCAGAAGCGGTGATCCCGACAGAAATGGTGATACCTACAGCGAGATCCAACCTCAGGGATCCTGAGCAAAATCCTGAAGTCCTATGCCAGGAACTAGATACTATTGATGAGACAAGAGACGCTGCAAGGCTAAGGATGGCAACATATCAACAGAGGATATCTAGAGAATATAACAAGAATATAAGGACTAGAAGATTTCAAGTTGGAGATTGGGTATTGAGAAAGGCTTTTCAGAATACTACTAATCATGCTGATGGAAAGTTGGCTCCAAAATGGGAAGGACCCTATGAGGTTGAATCAAAATCAGGAAAAGGGGCATACCGGCTCAAGAATATGGAGGGGGATATGCTACCAAGATCCTGGAATGCTATACATCTAAAACTCTATTTCAAGTGAGTATGGAATTTAAATTCTAACTCGGGATGGTATGGATTCTATCTCTTTTATTAAATTTTGATATTATTTATTGTTTTAAACCCATTACTAACTTAAGCATCAGAGGGGTGTTAGCCAGGCTAACACCCACCTTAGTTTACTGATGTTTTGCAGTATATGCTTCGGGATATAGCTCCAGGATATACATTCAGGATACTTCGAAAGATTAGAGGATTGGCCCCCTCTCTCACGTTTAAGGGATCCTGATCCCTTCATAGGTTTAAAGGTATTCACCTTTCTTCCGAATTGGGTTTAAACACCCCGCCTGGAGCGCAAGTTATTCGGGGATAGTTCAAGGTAGCGGGACCAGTTCATGTAAAAGTGGTTGACAATTTCGTTACTATTGGCTATATCCTGAATCCTAAAGGTATACGAGGATTGATCACCTTCTCTCGCGAAAGGGTATTTTCATACTCTCTAAGGTTTAAAGGTTTTCACCTTTCTAAGTCTTGAAGTTTATACACTCCCACCTGTAGCGCATGAAAATTTGGGATTTTCACCAGGATACTAAGGATTTATCTCCAGTGTATTTTTGGGTTTTACCCCTGTAACACAAGAATCGTCTATACAGTTGGAATTAACGTTCAAAATTTTTCTAAGTGTTTAAAGACTTCATGCACAGGGGACATTCCTTCTAAAGCAATTGTGTGAAGCTCAAAAGATCAAAATTGGGCTAAGACTGGGGACATCTTAGTAGGAGAAGTTGCAAAAGGGGTTGGAGTTTGATACTAGGGTTACATTCAATTCCTGGTATGATCTTTCCTCTGTGAATCTTACATGAATTATTTAACTCTGATTAACGACATATCTTTAGGATATGCCTTCAGAATGTGTTTTTGGATATGTTTGGGGATATCTGATTGAAATATTAGGGAAGTAATACTTGGTTGAAAACAAAACTCTGATCAAACAAGTGTTATCAAAAAAGGTTTTAGAAAGTGGACTATCTTTTATCTGAAATTGATTGGATTTTGAGAAATTCTATTTGATAAAAATCTTCATAAAATATCACCGAGTATATTGATCAGGATATTTTCAAAAGATAGTTGCGCAAATTTTGCGAAAGTAAAACCTAAGCTAAAAAACGCGTGAAAGAAATTAAAAGGCAACAACAAATAAGTCAAAAGATGGTTATATTATTAACATGCCAAAAGTTGTGCTTTTGGTTTCACCTCAAATCGAGGCCCATCCGCCAAAAGCACGGTTAGTTTTTACCATATTTACGCAATGATTGAAGGTTTCATCTCAAAACGAGACCCATCCGCCTCCAACCATTGCATCATTCAAAACAAGTTATACTAACTGATGACCAAGGGCTTCATCCTGAAACCCAGGACCCATCCACATTTGGTCACCATATTGTTCTAATGCAGGAAATGTAAATTGTCTAAACAAGCCACAACCATGAAATTTAAAAAAGTGGGCTCCGGCCTCGGCAACAATATCCATCATCGCCCACTTCGCCGCCTAAGAGGCAGCACCTTCTTGATCAGCAACCTCTTTCGCAGCATCTGGACCAGCATCACCCTCAGGATTCTTCTCGGTGTCATCACCAGCATTGGCCACTTCCTCTGCCGCCTTAGAAGGCTCTTCACCAGCATGCTTTGCGGGATAAGCGACAGGATGGCCTCCAAGATCCTGTAATTTCGCTTCCCAAGCCTTGACATCCCAGGAGGGGCATTCGAAGCCCAATGCCTTGGCCTCATAAGCCATCCTTAACCTGGCTTGGAGTAGGGAAATAACAACAGATGCTTTGAGGCTGTCCCGGTAGGAACTCATATCCTGCTGGTATTGAAGAAGGGCGGCATCTAGTTTGGCTTGAGCGTCCTCATTGGCTTTGTGAAGGGCAGCTTGGTGCTCCTGGGTCATGACCTTGAATTTATCTTCATAATGCTGGGACTTGGCAGCCTCAATCGCTCCCTGATCAGCTATAGTGGCTTCAACTTTTTCGAGATTGATCTCCAGCATCTTATTAAGCCCGCATGCGTCTTCATACAAGTGCATGAGACGTTCCAAGCCCTGCAGTTAAAGACACAGGTATCAATACGAAATGAGCAGGATAATGGTTAACATGCATATTCAGGATATCGGAAGGGAATTTTTTACCTGCTTGAGGAATGAAGTGGCTTTACTGAATCCATGGTTCTCGAGAGAGAATGTCTCGGAGGCCGCTGGAGAATCCATTTCTTTTCCCTTCCGGGAACTAGAGGCTCGGGTCCTGGATGCAGGAGGAGCTTTAGGAGATGTAGTGATCTTGGAAGTGGTAGGTTTTGGCATGGCAGACAACTTCAGCTTAGGTTCTTGCTTGACAGGTACAAGGCTAGAGTAACTATCCAACTCGTCAAGTTGGAAGCCTTTGAGGTTGACAACTAGTACTGCACAAGGGGAAATATTTTTAAACTCATCATAAATAAAGATAATTACTGAGAAAATGCTTACCAGACATCTCAGAACTTGACTTTTGGCTTGAATCGGTAAGAGACAGGGAGAAGGTTCTCTCACTAGCAGGAAGTCGGTAGATTTCTTTGATCCTGGACTCGGATTCCGCACTTGGGGGTGCTAAATCTCTAAAGTTTGCTGCACAAAAACATCAGGATATAAGTCTGAGATATAGTTTAAGGATACATTTGGGGATATTCCTAAAACCCTAGATCCTACCCTTGGATAACCATCTAACTGGCAGATGGAAACCCTTGTCAATAGAGTCTCTTTTAACAAAAAAGAACTTTCGCTGCCATTGGTCTTCGTTCTTGGTAGCTTTGAGGACTAAAGGACTCTTGGAGGTGGAGAACAAAAGAAAACGGCTATCACCATGGGACCTCAACCGGTATGCTATGGGGAGGTCTTCAATACACAGGTCAGGGCAATGGCGAGATTTGATTTGATCTTGCACCATCAAAACTCGCCAGACCATTGGCATAGTTTGGGCATAACTAAGGCCGGTGAGGTCGAAGAAACGAGAAATGAAGGATGGAAATGGATACCGGAGTCCCAAAGTAAAGGGGTAGGCGAAAAAGCAGACCCACTCGTCTGATGACACGTCTGATCGCACCTCCCGGTCAAAAGGGCAAATGACTGTTCCAACGGGGAAGGCGTCGGAATCCTTCAGGGCAGCGATATCGGCATTATTGAAGCAGCAGATTTCTTTTTCCGGTTCTCGTATGAGGTTTTGACTCGTGAGGGTTGGGACTGGTTCATCTGAACGAGATCTTGTCCGTGATGCCATGAGGGGTATCAAGCAAATTATAAGAAAATCAAAGAAAAACAGAGGATGAGAGAAAGGACGAGTACCTGGAAATTGCTTGAAGAATAATGATAATAATGTGAGATATCTCAGCTAATTATAGGCTGGATATAGGGGGTGAAGAGTAAAAGCAGCGTGGGAAGTTGCACAATGTCATCTCAAACGTCGCTTCGTTTTAATTGCCTCAATCCAGGAGATAGAAATTTTAAAATATATCCGTTGGATTGGTATACCAACAGATATATTTGGGGACAATTGTTATGGGCCATTTTCTGAGCATATATATATCCTGACTAATATCTTGCTTTTGACTATTTGCTTGTGATCAGGATACTGGATCGGGATATTGGTAACATCCCGGGCGATATCCTGGTGTTCACTAAATAATACACGTGCAGGTAGGAAGCTGTAAGTCACTAACGGTCAGATGGACTTCTTCTCCTAGAGACTCGGGCGAATTAGTTATTTGAGAGACGTTGCACCCGAAAGACCAGGTCTACAACGTTCAAGTGGGGAATATCCGCCGGATCCCGATTTAATAGGATAGTTTGTTATATTACTTTTACTATAAATAGATGGGGCTGATCAGATTAAGGCACAGAACTTTACACATCACTCTTTCGCACACTTTAGCTCTCTAGCTTCTAGCAAACACTCTCCACAAACACTTGTACTCGAATTACATTGTAACACCTAGTTGATCCGCACTACATCTTGCACTGTATCCTGACGTTTGAAGTAATAGAAGAACAAGGCAGCTTCAATTGTCAGCTCCTGAGTTTTGTGCCGGCGATTTAGATTGATCAAGGGCTTTCCTCGTATATCACGTGTCAACCTTTATTTTTATGCTCATTGTTTGATCGTAGATACAGCTCTATATCCTGAGCCGTATCCTGAAACTGTATTTGCAATTAATCTGGTTAACATTTTTTCGACACTTATTTCTAGCACACTAATTTGATCACTTAATTGCTTCGGTAATTTTTGACCAAAACATTGATGATCTTGTATGGTTTAAATATATAAATGTTTAAATTATATTTTTAAGTGTATCATGGCTAGATTAACACTAATCTAAAATACTAAATAAAACAAATCACAAGATCATCATAAATATAAACTTTAAACCACTAATCTTAACAAAATCAATAAAATGAACATGATTTCATCAACTAGATACACTAATCCACTCAAATAACCACATAATAAGTTTAGATTAGTAGATTATTAGCTTTGAGATTAGGGTTTTTGATTTGATTTTTATTAATTTTTAAGATGATCAACTTGTACTTTTGTAATCTACCAGTAACAAGAAGCTTAAATATGGTGTTTAGAAGACTTACAACTTTGCACAAGCCAAATAAGAAGAATAATAAGAGGGTTAAGCTCCAAGAAAGCTCCTAATAATGATTCATGCTTAAACCTTGCATTAATGACCTTAATGTGCCTTAAATGTGGGTAATTTATGGTGATTAATGAAGATTTATGGTGGGTTTAGTGTGGTTTCTTGGAGCCGTGAGTTAGGGGAACTTCAAAGGGGTTTTTGATGTTTGAAAGAAGTTGTGAAAATGTTAGGATGGTAAAGTGGTAAAACATGTCATGATTTATAAACTTTCATCATCATATAATTCAATAATAATAAAGGAACCATGCTTCATTTCTTGAAAGTTTCAACATAGTTAAAGTGGGGTAGGACCCACTTTGACCGAATTATGTGAATGGGGGGGGGGTGAAGTGTAACTTTTTATAAAAGTGAAAAAAAAGTCTAGATATTTTGGTGACTAAATAAAGTATGGTGTTTAGGGTTTAATTGCGCCATTATGGGGCAATTAGGGATTCAGAATGTTAATCGTCCTTAACTAGTTCACTAAACTAGTAGAAATTGCATTTTGATGCTTTAGATGCTTTCCATTTGGTCGTCCGCTAGTTTACGCCACTTTTGCAGTGTACCGACAAAGGTTTGTCGCACGTTATTTTTACGTCATTAAGGAAGCATGAAGTGATTCCGAGTCCCAAAATAAGCTTAACTAGTTCGCTATGTCTTCCGTTTGGTTGTTTTGGCGTCAGAAATGTTATTTACTAGCTTGTCGGTTCGAAAACGGACAAGTTGTGGGGGTTGCAACGCAGCACCGAAAGCTTATGTTTCGTACACCCCATTAATATTCTCATATTGTTTTCATGTATTTGTTATTATTTGTCATAATTCCGAAGTCTCGAAAATGCTAAATTACATATTTGGACAAGTTAAAATTGTCATATTTCTAACCGAACTGACGATTTTGTGATTAGGGCGTTGTACCGGAAAGTTATGTATTTTGCAAGATGTGTTTTCACATTAGTGTTTTCATATATTTATGGACTCAGTTATATTATTCGTGTGTCGTTTTTCGTTGTTTCATTCTGTTTTCACGGTTTTGCTTGCATGAATAGTGTAACCATGAATAGTGCACGCAACACTTTCTACCAACACTTTTAGGACATAGTTTAATTGGTTTCGCGACATAATGAAAACCAACATATGTTATATTATCGTTTCCTTGTCCTAACATTGTTACCTCATATATGACACAGTTACGTAATTAAATTACGCTAATTGTATGCGATTATATACTAAAAATAGTGATTAGATTATACGGAATTTCCGGTTAATTGCCATTTGTCACATTCTCCCCTGTTAAAAGGAATTTCATCCTGAAATTCACATTGAGTTATACTTTAAAGGATTCTTCTGGACAGGTGGGGGTACTTTTTCTTGACCGGAACTTCACGTTCTCATGTATACTCGAGTCCGTGACGTGAGTTCCAGCAGGCCTTTACTAGTTTAATGCGACTTCTCCTTGTCTTGTAGACTTTCCAGTCCATAACCTCAATAAGTTCTTTGGTAACTGGAGTTTGTCGACTACGTGAATTCCATTCGCTGGGATGATAACTGTTTCGTTGGTTGGACTTTTCTTAAGGTCCGACACATGAAGTATGTCGTGTATGTTATTGAGTTCTTTTGGCAACTTTAGCTTGTAAGCAACAGTACCAACCTTTGCCAGAATTTCAAATGGCCCAATGTATCTCGGGTTTAGTTTTTTGTATTTCCCGAATCTAGCTACGCCTTTCCGAGGCGAGACTTTTAATGCTTGTGTGATAACTGTTATTATAGGAAAACTCTACCAGAGGTAAATGAGTATCCCAGTTTCTGCCTAGATCCATCACACAGGTACGAAGTATGTCTTCCAAAGTTTGGATGGTTCGTTTGATTTGGCCATTGGTTTGCGGATGAAATGCTGTGCTTAGATCCAAACGAGATCCAAGAGATTCCTGAAATGATTGCCAAATCCTTAACACAAAGGGACCATCCCGATCCTAGATTATTGAAATAGGCACTCCATGACATGCCACAATCTCGTTGAGGTAAATTTCAGCTAACTTCTCTGTACTGTCTTTCTCACGAATAGGTAAGAAGTGAGCCGACTTGGTTAATCAATCAACGATAACCCATATCATGTCATGACCTCGAGAGGTCCGTGGGAGTCTTGTAATGAAGTCCATTGATATTTGTTCCCATTTCCAAACGGGAATCTTGGGTTGCTGTAATAAGCCAGATGGCTTTTGATATTCGCCCTTGACCTTTGCACAAGTTGGGTATTTCCCAACATAGGTCGCAATATCTCCCTTGAGATTAGGCCACCAATAGTATTCTTTTAGGTCTTGACATATTATATCGGATCCTGGATGTATTGAATATCTCGACTTGTGTGCTTCATCCAACACCAAGTCTCGTAGACCGCCAAAGTAAGGAATCCAGATCCTTCCCATGAAATATAAAGTGCCATCTTTTTGTTTATCTAATCCCCGCAAGGATTCTGCTAGTATGTTTTCCTGTTTTAGAGCTTCTTGTTGTGCGTCATGCACCCGAGTAGTGAAATTCGTTTGAGTTGTCAACTCCAAAGCTCGTACCCGAAATGTTTTGACTCGTTCCTTCCGGCTCAAAGCATCCGCTACAACGTTTGCTTTGCTCGGATGGTACTCGATTTCACAGTCATAGTCATTCAACAATTCCACCCGTCGGCGTTGGCGCATGTTTAATTCCTTCTGATCGAATATATGTTGAAGACTTTTGTGATCGGTGAATAAGGTACACTTAGTACCATGGAGATAATGGCGCCAAATCTTTAAAGCAAATACCAATGCGCCTCGTTCTAGGTCATGAGTGGTATAGTTTTTTCTCATGAACTCTTAACTGTCGCGATGCGTACTCGATGACTTTTTCACGTTGCATTAACACGCAACCCAAGCCTTGATGCGATGCATCACAATACACCACAAAGTCATCGGCACCATCAGGGAGCGATAAGATTGGCGCTTGCCATAGTTTATCTTTGAGTAGTTGAAATGCCATTTCTTGTTTTCACCCCAATCGAACTTTCTATCCTTCTGATTGAGCGAGGTTAGCGGTTGAGAAATTTTAGAAAAATTCTCAATGAATCTTCGATAGTATCCCGCTAAGCCTAGAAATTGTCTTATTTCTGTTGGGGTCTTTGGGGCATTCCAGTTCTTTATGGATTCTATCATAGATGGGTCAACATGTATTCTATTCTCGTTCACCACGTGAACAAGAAATTGTACTTCGCGAATCCAAATTCGCATTTTGAGAACTTGGCATACCATTGTTCTATCTTAAGCAGCTCCAGAATAGTTCTCAAGTGTTGTTCATATTCCACCTTGGTTCGTGAGTATATTAAGATGTCATCAATGAATACGATCACAAATTTGTCGAGGTATGGTTTACATACTCGATTCAATCAAATCCATGAATACGGCGGAAGCGTCTGTTAAGCCGAATGGCACAACAAGGAACTCGTAATGCCCATAACGAGTCCTAAACGCCAATTTAGGAATGCCTTCCTCTTGAATTCTCAGCTGATGATATTCGAATCTTAAATCAATCTTGGAATAAAACTGGAACCTTGTAACTGATCGAACAAGTCATCGATCCTTGGTAAAGGATACCAAGTCTTGATAGTTGGCTTGTTTAGTTCTCTGTAATCAATGCACATCCGTAAGGTTCCATCCTTCTGTTTGACAAATAGCACCAGAGTTCCCCAAGGCGAGAAACTCGGTCTAATAAATCCTTTGTCAAGTAGTTCCTACAACTAAGTGGATAATTCTTGCATCTCCGAGGGCGCCAGTCTATATGGAGCTTTTGCCACCTACGCAGCTCCCGCCACTAGGTCGACATGGAATTCCACTTGTCGTTATGGAGGCAGTCCCGACAAGCCTTCTGGAAAGACTTCGGGATATTCCCTTACCACAGGTATGTCTTCCACCTTGTGCTCCCCGGCCTTCTTGTCAACCACATGGGCAAGAAAGGCGATGCATCCTTTTCTCAGACTCTTCCGAGCCTTCATGCAATTAATAATTCGTAGTGGTGTGTCTTGATTCTCCCCATGCACTAAAAGATGTTCTCTCGTCAGACATGGGGATGCGAGTGATCTTCTCGTGACCTATGATTTCGGCTCGATTATCGGATAACTAGTCTACGTCAAAAACTATGTCGTAACAACCTAATTGAATGAGTGAAAGGTCGATATTAAATTTTCGTGCTCGAAGTTTGAGTGTGCATCTGTTAATGTCTTCTCTAGACTCAAATAAATTATCGCCGACCAATCCTATGGAATGTGGGGACGGCTAGTTTACTTGACTCTAGGCCAAGTATATTTCGAATTCTATGGGGATGCAACTATTACCGACACTGGTATCGAACAAAATGAATGCAATGGGTCGGTTAATAGGAAATGTATCGGTGACCCTTAATGACTTCACATGACTCCGCTAATTCCCCATTAGCTAACTTGATAGAGTAAGACATGTCTAACCTACATGACTCTAATTTGTGTGTTGGTTTAATATCTAGAGACACTATGTTAAGCTGACGTTGGTATCCTAAGAATTGATACATGCTGGTTGTAGAGTAGAATGTACCCATGGCAACATTGGGATTTTGGGGAGTATTCCTAGCTCTACTCATACACTCACTCATTCACTTGGTTGATTCGTCCTCGGACATCCATCCTCGTAGTGATCTCTTTGCCACGGTTAAAGCCTCCTTGTTCTTTCTTGAATATAACTAACTCATTAGTTTTCGTTTTGTGCCCAGTCTCACCACACTATTACTCTTGGCACTTTTGCAAGTGCCCTCATGGTGAAAGTTTCACTTATCTCATTCAGAATTTTGACAAGTTATTAGCGTACTTCTTGATGTCAGCTTCGTATCTCAGGGCTAAACCCCAAATGTAGCGCTCAATGCGTTTGGATTCGGGTGTTATCTAGTATGCAACAATCCTTGGGAGATCGTAGAGGCGTCGGGGGTAACCAATAACATTGCTTCTAATCATGATCGAGTCCTAGAGCCCTAGAGTTCGGTTTCCAACCTTGGAATTTTTCCGCTAGCGAGTAATACTCTTCTCGCGTAAGATCCTTGACTTCTTCCCACAACAACCATTTTTCTATGTTACTCTTTATAGTTTGTACTTGGAGATTCCACCAAATTAACATCTCATTATACAGAAGGCTATTCGTTTACCAAGTTGTTTACTTAGGAGTACATTTGCTAGCACAATTAACTTACTTCATTGTCTCTATCTAGTGGACAGAACTTACCGCGCCTCCCATACCAATGAGGTCTCGTGGCTTATAATCCGAAAAAGCCTTAGAATTAACATATGTAGTAATTGCATGTCCAGGTATGGCATTGCTACTTGTTCTCGTCCCATAGGAATTTGAACCACTTGAGCTGCCGGTACCATTAGTACCATCATTAGTGTCTACTCAACAACCCCATGTTGTGCAATCTCCACAACCTCATGTTGCTCCATAAAAACTCGAGTCCGACTTTAATAGTAGCGTGCTGATTCACTGACCCTTTTTGTGCGTAGATTTTCTTTTCGGTGCCATGTTATTTTTGATACATCGTATCAAAGGGTCTAGACTTATATTCAGACAGATATAACATGCCATGCGCCTAAGAAGTAAGAATGTAATTGGTCATGGAAACCTCAAGATCTCATTGTTCATATAGGTTTGAAACCATGATAATATGAATAATCGCAATCCAAAATGCGTAGTACCACCTGCGTGTATTGGCCAAATGCCAAAGGGGGAAAAGAGGTAATTCATTGAGAAGGAGAAAGCAAACAGTCATCTACATCCTTACAGCATGTATTTCTTACCTCATGGACCTCGATCGTCCAAAGTAGAAAAATCCTTCGCCGTGCTAATCCGTGTGACGAATACATTGATATCCCTTGAGCTCCAACAAAATTTGTTATAATCTCCATGGATGTCGAATAATGCAATGAAGGAGTTGCAGTATGGCTCATGCCATATTATTCCTTGGAATAAGACAAATGTCAAATGAAGGAGTTTAATGTAATCATTTCCAAGAACTAAGATAGGGTAAGGTGTCAAAGGCACCAAAGAACCAACCCATGTACAAGAATTCCGAGAATGTTTAGGGAAATCCTCCATGAGTGGCCAACAAGTTTTGTTTGCTTTCA
The DNA here is from genome assembly GCF_002127325.2 of Helianthus annuus. NCBI lineage: Eukaryota > Viridiplantae > Streptophyta > Magnoliopsida > Asterales > Asteraceae > Helianthus > Helianthus annuus. The sequence goes on from NC_035436.2 coordinate 123,075,750, forward strand.
ATGACTAGTCTCAAACGAGTCATGTTATAGATCGAATGCTAGGTGCGAACAATACGTGTGGTCTTCCTGTATCGTAGAGTGTTATAGTAACCATTCCGGTTAGCGTTCTACTAGATAGAAACTTAAACAACTTAGGAATTTCGTATGGATACTGATCGTTAGCTTAACCCGCAGAGCCCACCAGGATTTCCTAACACTTAAAGTTGCTATTACGTGGGCCCCCGTAATAATAAATTATCTTGCATGGTCACCCTAGCATTCTCTCGTTTAAGCAGCTGATTAGTCAAAGAGAGGACACTATTGTCTATATACCTTCAACATAGGAGGGACCTTCGTGATGGTCCACGTGCTAACGCCCGTTGTCATTATTCGTGAAAGGGCGCAACGTTAGCTGAAATAGAAATAAAAATAAAAGAATTCGTAATAATATCAACTGGAAGGGGCAACTTTAAGATGAGTACTTCATCTTCCTTGTCTGGACAGGAATGTAAACGATCATAACTGATATGTATCTCAAGGATCTCGTCCCACTAGTAGAGTTATTGTCCAAGGCCGCCACCTCCGGCTCTCGTCACTACCGACGTTAGGCATATACCACTCGAGGGTAAACAACCATCTTCCACGGGATCAATGCTTTAGGGTCTTTCTTAGGGACGACATCTGCCATAAGCTTCGTAATAACGCGAGGTCGTTATTCTCATCGCGTGAGTCAAGGGTAATAATAGAATTCGTTGTCGAAGGTATTTTCATCATGGCAAAATATTCCGTACAACACATATATAAATACATTATATATATAATCACTAAATCTCATGCTGTTTTGTTCTCGTGTTTCATATGTACTCCTTAATGTTCTCGAGTCTATTCCTTATAGACTAACCATGTATTGATTCTTATCTGTTACTTATGATTGAGCTCGCGTGATAGATCCTCGTGTCATCGTGACATAATGGAAACCTTTTGTCATTTTGTCATACTTTTGAAATAATTTTTGTAATGTTATCAAATTTGTTTTCATGTGAGAGCCCATAGTGATTGTAGACCAACTTTGTAAAAGTTTTTCCCCGGTTCACTACAATCGGAGCACTGATACCATCTGTCACACCTTGCTAGTAGTGGAAGCGTATTGTGTGTGACGTAAGAAAGGTAATCACTGCATTCAAATGTGTAAACATAATAAACAACAACGATGCCATAGATATATTGTTTTCTAAACAAAGTTTACAAGTTTCCAACGTAGTTTCAAGTTCACCAATGTTCACAACGTTAAACATGAAATAGTTTAAGTTATGTTACACAACTCGAAAGTTTGTTTTTAACATAAACATAGTGAGGTTTTGTCCCCTGTATACCCATACGAAGTTGGGATATAAAAGAAAAACCCTCCAAAAGCGACAATCGTTGTCATTGACTTTCCCGTTTCCCGTAGTGTATCACCGGCTCAAGACTTGTTTCCTGAAATACATATAGTTTTAAAAAGTCAAAAAAAGTTGAGCGAGTTCATGTAGTTATTGTTATCATATGAAATCTTTGTATTCTTGTAGTGAAAACATGGTATGTTATTAGCATTCATGGAGTTTAAGGATCTATCAGTGGGTAGCGAGCCCCTGACATAATGTACCATAAGTACGTAACCAACCCGAGACAACTTTGACATTTCTAGGATCACAAAAGCACTCCATGGTATACCAACCAGGAGTGGAGCGTGTCTCAAGCTCAACATATCTACACCTTTTGCACCTTGGTCACTAAGTGATTAATGGTTACTATATCATCATCCTCCTTACGTATATTGATCGTGTTATCATCTAAACCTAAAGCTAACATACCCATAGTTTTAACATGTATTCCCCTCGATTGTTTTAAAAACAAAACATTGAAATCATTGAAAGGAGGGACATGAACTCACAAGTTTGCGTTCCTTGTAATCGTACTATCGAAAGTGAGCGTCCGTGTGAGTAAACTACATGTGTACTAACTTAATTAGACACTAGGTCTTTCAGACCTCGTACAAGTTGTTCATCTTGAATTCTTATTGTGTTTTCACTTGTCATTTTGGAACAACTTTGTATTTTAGAGTGTTGGTAGTTTGTTCGTTCACTTGTTATGTATATAGATTTCATAGGTGCATACATATATTTTATATGTATTGAATTATATGTGAACGACTTCGCCCTGCACATATCCTCGTGCTTCGCACACGTCTCATTGGGCCGAACCTATGTCATTGGGACTAAACCCTGTCTTTGGGTTTATCCCACGTTTCTATATCATTAGGCTTTAACTCACGTTTCTATAGTAATTTGGGTACTAGCCCATGTACTTTATCATTGGGCCCTAGCCCATGCATGTTAGCAATTTGGGCCTAGCCCAAATATTTTATCATTGGGCCCCAACCCATGCATCTTAGCAATTTGGGCCTAGCCCAAATACTTTATCATTGGGCTCCAGCCCATGTATCTTAGCAATTTGGGCCTAGCCCAAATATTTTATTATTGGGTCCTAGCCCATGTATTTTAGTAATTTGGGCCTAGCCCAACTTGATTTTTAGGAGTCCATATATTTAACAATCTTGCATTTTGTAAAAAATTACTAAATATGTAATTTTTATAATTCTCATTCTTTTATTAAAGAATACTTTGAAATTTTGTATTTTTCTTTCAAGTTTCCGGAATTGTTATCGGTGATGTATATATTCGTACATTCGCCGGGTTGTCTAAAATAAAGTGTTAGACATGTCGTTGTGATTGCTTAATATATATTTCTTGTGAGCTCGTCCGTTGTCAGTTTTATTAATTCGTCCGTTTATTCGCTTATGGAAACAATATGTTTAGGATTTATTTATGTCCGTTTTCGTTGCATTTATTTGGGAAACATGTAGGCAACATGTATACGTATTTTTGTGTCTTTTTGTATTTGTTTCTTACAAATATTTCTTGGTATCATGGGTGTATTATTTTGATCACCCTAAATGTATCTAAGTACATACACATGGCACAAAGTACATATACTTGACGAGTTTCTAAAATATATATTTTTTGTCAAAAATTATTATTAGATATGGTTATTATTTTCACCCATTTATTTTTGTGAAAATATATATTCAAGTTCATAAGAACTCTTGAATATTTAGGACTTAACCATTTTCATCAAAGCTTCCATAATGACGTTTAAGACCACTAATCGCGTTTAATTTTGTTAATCACCCTTTAACCACATTTTTAATCGCGATTAGATTTTTAGAAAAATTCGCCATAGTTTCCCCTAAAACTATGGCGTTCCCACGTTATAAAAACGTATTTAAACCATAATCAATTTTCCAAATCACCACTAATTCATCAAGTATCACCAAAATCATATTTACCACATGTAATCACATATTCCTTCAAAGATTTCTCATATGCATTATTTAAGTTAACTTTCAAGACTTTAAAATTAACTACTTTTCAAGTTTATTAGCAATTATCAAGACTTTTAAACCACACTTTTTATGGATGTTTTCATATAAACTTGTTTTTAAATAAAACCATGTTATTAGTGTTTTTAACAATTCTTGAATCATGATCATTTCATGTCTTATCTTTCAAAAAGCACTAATCCATGTTCATACACATAATACTCATGATCTTTGAAGTTGATGATCTTGTATGGTTTAAACATATAAATGTTTAAATCACATTTTTAAGTGTATCATGGCTAGATTAACACTAATCTAAAATCTAAAATACTACATAAAACAAATCACAAGATCATCATAAACATAAACTTTAAACCACTAATCTTAACAAAATCAATATAATGAACATGATTTCATCAACTAGATACACTAATCCACTCAAATAACCACATAATAAGTTTAGATTAGTAGATTATTAGCTTTGAGACTAGGGTTTTTGATTTGATTTTTATTAATTTTTAAGATGATCAACTTGTACTTTTGTAAGCTACTAGTAACAAGAAGCTTAAATATGGTGTTTAGAAGAGTTACAACTTTGCACAAGCCAAATAAGAAGAATAATACGAAGGTTAAGCTACAAGAAAGTTCCTAATGATGATCCATTCTTAAACCTTGCATTAATGACCTTAAAGTGCCTTAAATGTGGGTAATTTATGGTGATTAATGAAGATTTATGGTGGGGTTAGTGTGGTTTCTTGGAGCCGTGAATTAGGGGAACTTAAAAGGGGTTTTTGATGTTTGAAAGAAGTTGTGAAAATGTTAGGATGGTAAAGTGGTAAAACATGTCATGATTTATAAACTTTCACCACCATATAATTCAATAATAATCAATGAACCATGCTTCATTTCTTGCAAGTTTCAACATAATTAAAGTGGGGTGGGACCCACTTTGACAAAATTATGTGAATATGGGGGGGGGGAGTGTAACTTTTTATAAAGTTATAAAAAAATCTAGATATTTTGGTGATTAAATAAAGTATGGTGTTTAGGGTTTAATTGCACCGTTAAGGGGCAATTAGGGATTTAGAATGTTAATCGACCTTAACTGGTTCACTAAACTAGTAGAAATTGCATTTTGATGCTTTAGATGCTTTCCGTTTGGTCATCGGCTAGTTTACGACACTTTTGCAGCGTACCGAGGAAGTTTTGTTGCACGTTATTTTTTCGTCATTAAGCGAAGCATGAAGTGATTCCGAGTCCCAAAATAAGCTTAACTAGTTCGCTATGTCTTCCATTTGGTTATTTTGGTGTCGGAAATGTTATTTACTAGCTTGTCAGTTCGAAAATAGACAAGTTGTGGGGGTTTCAACACAGCACCGAAAGCTTATGTTTCGGACACCCCATTAATATTCTCATATTGTTTTCATGTATTTGTTATCATTTGTCATAATTCCGAAGTCTCGAAAATGCTAAATTACAGATTCGGACGAGCTAAAATTGTCATATTTCTAACCGAGCGGACAATTTTGTGATTAGGGCGTTGTACCGGAAAGTTATGTATTTTTCAAGATGTGTTTCCACATTAGTGTTTCATATATTTATAGACTCAGTTATATTATTCGTGTGTCGTTTTTCGTTGTTTCATTCTGTTTTCACGGTTTTGCTGGCATGAATAGTGTAACCGTGAATAGTGCGCGCAACACTTTCTACCAACACGTTTAGGACATAGTTTAATTGGTTTCGCGACACAACGAGAACCAACATATGTTATATCATCGTTTCCTTGTCCTAACATTGTTACCTCATATACGACACAGTTACGTAATTAAATTACGCTAATTGTATGAGATTATACACTAAAAATAGTGATTAGATTGTACGGAATTTCCGGTTAATTGCCATTTGTCACATTGTTCGTCTTTCCTGATCACTCCTCGTATCAGCCGCAAACGGCATTTAGGGTTTTGTTATGTGTATTATAATCACACATATTGCACTTTACCCCTTGAAGTATATCTATAAATCAACATGTTCGAAAAGTCATTAAGACCAAGTTTCTTTATTTACATAACACCCCCTTTGAGTTCTACTAAATTGAAACCGACACGTCTAAGAACATACTTCGCTTTGCGGCTTGCACGTCTTGTTTGTCACTTGCTAAATCAAACATGGTTAAAAAAATATCGGATGTTACAGTTTAGCATATCAAGATCTCGGTTCCACAATAGTTCCATTACCGATAGAAAACGTGTCATTCATGTGTAGGATTCTAACCTAGCTAGTGCTTTTTGTCACACCCTGGCTAGTGCTTTTTGTCACACCCTGGCTTTGCGGAAGCGTGGGTTTATTTGGTGTGACTTCTTAATGCCATAGCTTAATCACAACAAAGCTATATGAAAGTAAAACCATGATGATCATCCATTACTTCAAGTTTTAAAAATAAAAATACGACAACATTGTTTTAAGAGTTGACACATGCAATGGGATTACAACACAACATAATAAAAACATTGTTCAAACAATACAACCACAAAACATGAAATAACACAGTTTAAGTCTTGTGACTCGTCCAGGCAAAAGTCACAATCCCTAAACTTGGATGACATCACTTCCAACGCAGCATGAAGACATAGCATACCTTGCCAGATCCCTAATTCCCTGAAATACATGTAATTTGAAAAATCAACAAGAGTTGAGCGAGTTCATGTAAAAGTGAGTATGTAAAAACCTTTGTAATATGTTTGTATGTATGAAAATCCCTTGTATGTAGCAAATAAGGAAAAAAGAGATCACCATTGGGTTGCAAAGCCAATGATATGTGTGAAGTGCTGTAGGAAGACTCAAACCTAGCAGATTTTTGCGTCGGGCTCAAAGTCACCCCAAGGTCCGTACAGTGGGCCTGGAGTTGGGCTCGCTACACCCAGATAGATCTACCGCTAATGACCCTCGGTCCTACAATGAGGATTAATGGCCTCTAGTTCCAGCCTACCCACTCACATGATCTAAGTAGTAACCCTTCTTAAGCTAATCATACCATGTATAAAAGTATCCGTAAATTTTCTGTAACATGTATTCCACCCCCGAAGTATAAAAACTGAAAACAGTTAAGAGAAAAAGGGGGACATGAACTCACAGAAGTGCGTCTTGAAATAGTCAATCCCAATCAACCTGCTGCATGACGACCTACACGTACTAACTTCTATTAGACGTACGGCCATGTCTTGGCTTAAGGTTTAACGTTTTTGGGAAATAGTTAGTCAACTATTTCGTATTTGCACTTCTTAATTATTCTATAACTATATTCCTTCCCAAGGATGGGGGTATTAATACATGTGTGTTTTTATAATTCTAAAAATATATTTTTAAGTCTCACTTGAAAATATATTTTAAATCACTTGTCTAAAATATTCTGATTCCAAAATATACATATTTTCCCAAAAATATTATATTTTACTTCATACAATTTCCAAAATAATACTTTATCAAAATACACATTTAAGAGTATTCTCCGAAAATACATAAGTTACATTTTAAAGTTCGCGTTGTATTACGATACTTATATAACTTAAATATTTATTTTGTGAGAGCGTAGATATTATTTTGGAAGTCGTATTTTCATGATATTTCAAGTAATATTATTTTTACCCTAAAAATAATATATCTCTAGTTCACAAAATAATCACATAATCATACAAGCGTCTTGTTATAAAATATATATTCTAAATATATATTTAACAAATTTTATATACGAAAATCCACCTCCGGTACTTGGCTATTTTGTAATAAAAATCATGGCGAAGTTTATTTGGAAAAACAAGTTAAATTTATTTATAAACACTTGTCACAAAAATATATCTAAGTGTTATATTTCTAGAAAAATTCCACCAGAGTTTCCTCTGTAATTGGAGGTGGCCACGCTTACTAGCGTATCATTTTCTTTTTAAAAATTCAATCAAGCAATCTAACAATCATCAACATACAATATTTAAACATCAAACTTGGCAAAACAAGCCTAAATCACAACTCATGAACTTGGAAGTTTTGTAAAAATATGTAGTAATTTTCTAACATATTTAGTAGATCTTGTTATCTTTAAAAATAACATTAGTTTCTTAAAAACTTTACTTTTAAAGAACTTGGAGTTTTACAACTTCTTAGTCAAGATTTTCAAAATATTTCTTTGTTAAATCTTCTGGTTACACAAGTGTTTACACACTTGTTTATTCACTAAAATGCTTTTAGTTTATGTAAGATCCGCGTTTTTAAAAAGACTTGCATCTTTCACTTGTTTCTTCCGAAAAACCACTTGTAGATCTTTAGATCTACTAGTTTGGAACCTTATTTTACAAGAAAAATTACATTTACTCAAGTTCATGCTTCATGAATGGAAGGTTTCATCATCTTTCATAACTTAAACACTAACATACTAGTAGTTCATGTTTTTGAACATGATCTAGTATGGTTAGATGATGATCCATCCCACTTTTAATAGCAAACAACATCAAATAATCACAATCATTCAAGATTCACAAGATTTACACAACTAGCTTCTCTTTATCCAACTTGTTCATCTTATTTTCAAGACTTTATGTCATGTTCTTTAGTGTTTCTAATTTTCAACCATTAAATCACTTATTAACAACCATAAACAAGATCAAGGTGATGTTTAGAGGCACTTACTACTAGCTCAAGGCTAGGGAAGTGTAACACCTTGAAAATTTATGTCCAATAAAGTATAAACACGTGTCATAAGCTCTGAACGTGAGAAAGAATACTTTGGAGGGACTAAAGTTGACAAACAGGGAAACTATGTGAATATAAGGGTCCAAAGTGTCAACAATGGATAAATATATTCTAAAATAGCCCTACATAATGTTTATACCTTCCAACGAATAAATCATGGATCATACGAAGCGAAACATAAAGGAAAGTGAGGAATTACAAACTACAGGGGCTAAAAGTGTCAACATGTGCAAAGTATACCTCTGAGTGACCTTTTGGCAGACCCGAAGCTTTGTAACGGTAAAATATACTCACTAGAATATGTGGTTAAAATTTCATAAAGTTTCGTTATCGTATGAGAAAGTTATGACCAATTCGTGTTCGAGGGGTTAAAAGCGTCAACATTGAATTCTATGGCCTTATCAGTGGTTACAAGGTTAGTCAAGGACTTAACCAAGTTAGTAAAAGTCCCAAGGCCCTTAAAAATCAAGTTAGAAGGCTGGAAATGTAATTTAAGGATTTAAAACCACGTTACAAAGGACCAGGGACTGAAATTGCAAAGTTTGAAAACTTGTTGACTGATCAGACAGGTTAGGCGGCCCGCATTAGAATCCCTGGTAACCCCAGGCGGGCCGCATCAGACTCCTAGCATCAGATTTCGTGGACAGCTGCCATTTCAGGCCTGTTAACCGACTTTGAGAGCTTGTTTTATATACCAGGGGCTGCCCCAATGGTATTTCATGCATAGGGGGCACCTGTAATGATCTTGTATCATGTGTAGACTTGTTTGTCACCATCCTATGAGATCAAAATTAGTATATAAGGGACTTGAAGTTGTGAACAATTCATGCATTCATTTACAACTTTGCACAGGTTCACTTCTGGAGCTCTCTGGACTTCAAGCACTCTTCCTTAGGCTCTCTAATCTCAATTAGGACTCTTGTAAGTGTCCTTAACCCTTCCTAATTCGTTTTAGCTTAGTTAATTAGCTAAAACTCAAAACCTTCATAATTAAGGTTTGACTTCGTGATTAATTAAAATGTGCTCTGTCAAATCACGAATTAAAAGTACCTTTATGTAGGTAATTATATGGGTAACAAACCCTTAAAAGGGTATTTCCAGATTCCCACTCTAACTATGTTAATTGTCGAGTCAAAGCTTGTTATAAAAAGTCAACAGAAAGGTTATTTGCGAATTAATACATAATTAGCAATGTAGGATGCATGCAACCTGTTTAATCATTAAAGTAACTTGGTAATTAATATAAGAACATGTTCTAACATGTTCAACTCGACAATTTTCAGTTTAGGCTCGGTTTGGAACCGAAAGTCGCAAAGTTTGACTTCTGCTTTGACTTTCAGTTCTGACCCGTTTAAGCCGAGGTTAGGATTGCCTTAGATCTTCTTTTGAACCTATTTACATGTTAGTATAACTCTCTGAGATTATACAACTTGGTTCATTAGATATCCTATTCACATGTATGTTTCCGTTAATCGCTTATATGTTGACCATTATGCCCATTTGACCTTAAAATGTGATTTTTGAAAATGTAAAAGGGTAGGCACCTTAGCTACTGATTTATAAACTTGCACCCAAAATTTGAAGTCAGTTTGAGGTCTAGATTAAGAGTTATGCTCAATAGCGTAATTAAGAGCTTCTTTACTAATTAAATGGCGTAAATTACATATAGCCTATCAAAACCCAAATTTTTATACAAAACTTTTTACCCACTGTTATAAAATGATATTTTGGGATTTTTGGAGATTTTTTTTTATTTTTAGGCTGCGCATAACTTAGTGATCTAAGATTAATTCGGTTTATGCCGGTTTTGCCCTTTTAGCCATAAAATGAGTTTTACAAAACCTTTTGACCTCAAACCAATTTCTACTGATTTGTTATGATAAATAAATTATTTTGAGCCTTCTGGAATATTAAAAATATCAGTTTTTTACAGAAAACCCGGAAATGGCTCCAAATCGCCTTTTTAGTCATTTTTAACGCATAAGTGTGCTCTAAAACCTTATTAAGCTTAAAGGATTGAACCTACTGATGTAATTAGTGAATTTTTATATTTTAAACAGTAGGAAAATGTTTTGAACTCAGAATTCCAGAATTGACCTTTTAGGCACATGTGAAATTACCAAAATGCCCCTACGGTGCATAGTAAGGTTAAAGATAATAAATTTCACATAAATTTGATACCCTACTGTTATAACTTAGTAAATTAAATATATTTACTAATTTAATCAGACCTGTAACTCAGGTTATCATTTTAACCCTTTTACACCTTATAAAATGACCAAAACGCCCTTATGAGGCATAGTTTTGGTTTAAAATCATTTGGGGCATAATGGAAGGTATCATTCTGATATCACAACATATTTTAAGCATATTGACTTCAGAAACTTGTATTTGACTCTTATGGTTACTCGTTACGCATTATACGCGTTCGGATCGGCTTATGTGACTAGTTTGGCCATTTTAGCCGAAACGGGTCAAACCATATCTTTTTGGTCTCAAAATCCAGAATGTGATTATGTTACCCATATAAAACTAGTGTGCAAGCTTGTTGGGACAAAACCACATTCTAAAATGGTCTTCGCCTTATCGTGCGTTTAAAACCGTAATCTTTATGTAATACTAACCGGTCTAAGCTTAAGACCCGTTAGGATTCTAATAGGTTATTAAAACCTTAATTTCCAGATCTAGGAGCCCAGTAAAAGCTACGTGCACTCGTTATATTTGGTTTATACTTTGCTCAGGTAAATACATTTAACTTATTTTCCCTATACGGGCTTGGGGTACGGTATATAAAATACCGCTTGGTCGGGGAATTGACCTTAACCGGTCTTGGTTATGTGCAGTCAAATTAACCCGTTTGAAAATGCTGTTTTGTTTGTTTAACGCCTTTGGGGGCTTAATGACCATGTCCCGGATATCCTTGGCATCATTCAAAGAATGGCCACGACCTTAGCACTCGGGTGTAGGCGTACACCCGTAGTGTTGTACAACATGTATAATCGTCGGTACGAGAGAAGTCTCGCGGCGGAATTATATTAAGTGGTGTGTCTATTAATCTTTAACCCGGCATGACCCGGGCTACCGAACGCAGAACGAACATGTAATTCTTTTACAAGATTATTAAGCAAATAATTATCCGAAGTTATAAAAGTTTTATGCCATGAGCATTTAAATCAATTTTAAGAATTTTCAAAATGAGTCAGTTAAATTGTATTTACCAGTGTAAACTGACGTATTTTCCAAAAAGACTAAGTGCAGGTACTACGCGTAATAGGCTGGTCACTCCTTAAGCATCCCTAGAAGTCTCGCAAGCTTAGGATGCATGAAGTCTGTTGAAATGAAGTTTCCTTTTTATTTGATTCTGCCTGTGGATTCTATTTCGACATTTTGTGATACTTGAATATTACAATAATTTAAGTTGAAATGAATCTATCTTTGCTTCCGCTGTGCATTATAATTTGTGTTGTTTGACTATGATGATATCAACTACGTCACGTTAATCCCCCACCGGGCCCACCGGTGACACGTGGAAATTAGGGGTGTGATAGGTTGGTATCAGTGCCAACACTGAGTGAATTAAACACTAGCCTTTTGTGTTTAGTCTCAGTACACGAATTGCACATTCTTCGAGTTCCGAGTCTAGACAAAGAACATAGGACAAACTCTGTTTTGTTTTATTTTTGGGTCTTATTATTATTATATTATTGTTGTTATCTAAAACATGTATGCAGGTCAACATGCCACCAAGATTTCTTCGCGGTCGAGGCAAAGGACCAGTCACGGGTCACGATCACGAAGCCGGGCCTTCGCACCGGCGTACCCCATCCATTACCATGAGCACTAGTCCACAAGAGCCGTGGAGGCTCTATGTTGGACCCAGGAGACGGTCAGTTTCCCTCAGCTCTTCACCTTCTTACCAGCACTCCTTTGGGCCCCAATCGGAAAATGAGCCCAACGAGCAACCACCCTCTTTTATACCGTTGAAGAGATCCAACTCGCACCATTCCTTTGGTGACCCAACCCCAGTCTTCCAGAGCCGGTTCAACCCGGCCAACATCTTTCCAGAACCCGGGGGTTTTAACCCACTCGAACCGGAAGACCACTTCTCTGGGGAAAATGACATGGACGAGGATACTGATCCAATGGAGCCTGCTACAGGAACGCCGAACCACCCCATCGAAATCTCGGATGGGTCATCTTTCCACGGATCACCGTACCGCGGTCTGGATAGTTACCAAGAGAGGTTCAAGCAGTGGGACTGGTACTTCACGCCCTCTGAGCACTCGTCCCCATATCAGCAACAGCAGCAGCAGGATCCTTCTGAGGATCAACGATTTGTGGCAGTCACTCCGCCACCACCACCACCAGTGGAACAGCAGCCGCCTCTGGAGCCACCGAGGCGGAGGAGGTCAAACGCATTGATGTCCGTGCGAGGGGGTGTCCGCATCAGCACACCCCAACCATCAAGTGGCAGCCATTATCCGCCACTTCAGGAGGAAGAGGAAGAACCACAAATGGGGGGTCCATCAAACCCCATACCAGAGGTCAACTCAGTACCTGTGGCACCTCCGCCGGGTTTTGACAACGCAATCCCTGCTTATGCCGGTTCCGCGGCATACAACCCATTTGAAATGCCGGGCCACAACAGCTTTAACTATGCCAACGTGGACCCATATCAGGAGGCTTGGGATTACAACGCTCGACACCCTAAAGGGCCCTATGGTGGTCCTTGGACTACCGGGTACCCTCCATATGTGTACCAGCAGCCACCACCTCCTCAACCATTGTACCAACCGCCGCAACAGCAGCTTATCCCGCCAGAGCGCCAGCAGGAGGTCCTTAAGAGACTGGACCGTTGTGAACGGGAAATCCAAACTGAGCCCAGACACAACAGAGGTTTCTTCAAAGGACTATCAGATTTGATCAAAGGAAAGTCCAAAAGGAGGGATCATTGAAGATCTTAGTATTTTAGTTGTATCAGTCCCTGCGTGGACTTGTTGTTTCTGTATTCAGCTCCTGCGCGAGCTTGTCTTTTTGTATTCTGCCCCTGCGTGGGTATGTCTTTCAGTTGACCCCTGCGTGGGTTTGTTGTTTGTTTGTTGTTTTGTTTATTGTTTGTTGTATTTCGCCCCTGCGTGGGCATGTTATTTGTAGAAGTCCCGTTTAGGGCAAGTATTGTACTGTTGAATCTTTATTAGTGAAATGTTGCATTTAAATTTTCATGATTGTTGTTATAAATAAGTATATGAATAAACTTAGAATAAAAAGGTAAAAATGAAAATAACATTTCCTAAATTAAAGAAGACCTACCATTAATATAAAATGGAAAAATCTAAAAAGGGACAAGACCTAGCCACATGTCATTTTAAGACAAGGCCAAGATGGTATATCCATAATTAGATTCAGGTCCATAATTAACGTTTCAACTTAGGATTGATCAGCGTTATATTAAAAAGAGAATCTAAGGGGTAAAACCTAGCCACGTGTCGTCGCAGACATGGCCAAGATGGTAGGACCTGTCTAAAAGATTCCCAAATTTTATTGACATACTGGGCAGATTGTGACACAGTAAAAGTCACATAGGCCATCATTGAAAATGGGGTTAATTTAAAATTCCCTGTAAGTAAATATCCATTCCTTGGGAATGAAGTGCCTACGGGCAATAATTAGTGTCCTAGGGACTAAGAGACAGTTTGAGTCTGCAACTCACTGTCTAGAATAGGGTAATGAACTGTGATTCAGACCCTAATACCTTGATTCTATAAGAATCCGGGTTATAAACTAACACTGTCCTTGTGACTAAGTTATATGTTAATTCTTAACTATAATATAGGATTATAATATAGATCCTGAATTAATATTTGATTAATAAATTAACCTGCAATGGCTATTTAAAACCATGGTTAATAAAATACATAAAATGATGTATTAACTGTTAAATAAAACCTTGCCTATTATTGTTTATATGTAGCGGTGAAGCTACATGGCTAGGTCGGACGAGGTAAATAGTCGTCCGGTGGAAAACCACGATAACGCAAAGATACAATTAACTGGCGCAGAGCTGAAAGCGCTTGTGGATGATGTGGTTACTAAGGCATTAGAAAGACAGTACAGTGAGTACAGTGGGACCCATAGTAGGACCTTGTCTACACCGCATATCAGATCCAAGACTCATTCGGAGTCTCACAGCAAGCCACCATCTGTCCAACCCAAGTCTAAAAAGGAAGAATCTAAGAAGGATGAGACATTCTTCGAATGAAAATGGTGATCATTCCAAGAAGATCTTGCTTTATGATGCCCCACGTGCCAAGGGTTGCACGTATAAGTACTTCGTGTCTTGTAAACCCCGGGATTTTACTGGGGAGAAGGGGGCAGTGGACTGTATGACTTGGCTTGATGAGATGGAGACAGTGGTGGATATAAGTGGCTGTGCTGAAAGAGATATTGTGAAGTTTGTGTCACAATCCTTCAAGGGTGATGCCCTATCATGGTGGAAGTCGTTGATTCAAGCCACCGGAAAGATACCTCTATACAACATGTCTTGGGAACAATTTGTTGCCCTGATCAAGGAGAATTACTGTCCCCAACATGAGGTTGAAAGGATAGAATCTGATTTTCTGTCCTTAGTCATGAAGAACCTGGACTGCCAGGCGTACCTCACAACCTTCAATACCTTGTCAAGGCTAGTTCCCTATCTTGTAACACCTGAACCGAAGAGGATAGCCCGTCTCATTGGGAGTCTGGCCCCAGAAATTAAAGCGAGCGTCAAGGCCTCTCGGCCCACTACGTTTCGATCAGTAGCTGACATATCTCTGTCCCTTACACTAGACGCAGTTAGACAGAGATCCCTGAGAGCTGCAGATGCCGAGAAACGAAAACGCGAAGATGACGGTTCGCGGCGGTCAGACAAGAAGCGCAAGGGCAATGAAGACCACAAGAAAGGGTCGGGATCCAAGAAGGGAGATCAACAGTCGGGTGAAAAACCCAGGTGCAAAGTTTGTAGGAAGCACCATTTCGGGAAATGCAGGCAGGAGTCTAGATCCCAATCTCAGCAGAAACTATGCGGGATTTGCAAGTCCCCGGATCATAAGGCATTAGATTGCAAGAAACTTAAGGATGCCACCTGCTACAATTGTAATGAGAAGGGACATATTAGACCCAACTGCCCGAAGCTTGCCAAGAAAACAGAAGAGGGAAAGCAGACTAATGCAAGGGTCTTCCGCATGGATGCGAAGGAAGCTATTCAGGATGATAATGTCATAACAGGTACTTTTCTCATTAATGATGTCTACACAAGGGTATTGTTTGACTCTGGGGCGGATAGATCCTTTGTAGATAATAAGTTCTGTGAATTATTGAAATTACCTGTTAAAGTTTTAAGTATGAAATATGAAGTGGAATTAGCTGACGGAGCAATAGAAACAGTTTCGACTGTATTAGATGGATGTGTCCTATCCATTAGGAACCACTCTTTTCCTTTGTCCTTGTTACCCTTTAAGCTAGCAGGCTTTGATGTAGTAATAGGAATGGATTGGTTATCGCGTAACCAAGCCCAGATAGTGTGCAATAAGAAGCAGGTAGTAATCAAGACCCCATCTGTTGAGCCACTCACTATTCAGGGAGATACTCAACATGGATTGCCAGAGCAAGTGGCCATGCTTAAGGCATCCGGATGCATGAGTAAGGGTTGTGTCATTTATATGGCACAAGTAACCATTGACGAGAAGAAGCCCATGATCGAAGACATACCAGTCATTTCTGAATATCCCGAAGTTTTTGTCAAACCCCCAAAATCCACCTGCGGAGTATCACCGCTTGGGAGCGTGACTGACCAGGATCAAGCCACCAATCATATCGAACATGTAATTAATACCAAATATAATAAATGTAAACCAGTCATTCAATATGATAGGTGTTCAAACATAATCATAGTTTTAAAGTATAGCGGAAGCATAAGTACGAAAACCCAAATGTGTAACATGAGTTTAATAAGTTTCAAAACATAATCCATGCTCCACAACGACCCGCTCCTCCCTGTGCAAGCTCCATAAATATCTAACGACCTGCAAGGCATGTAACAGAGGATCAACAACTAGTTGAGCGAGTTCACAGTTAACAGTTCAGTAATAGTACAGTGTGAGTAGTAGTATGTTCGTTCATTATGTCATGTATCGTATTAGTTCCCATCGCGGCCTCCCAGGCAGGTATGCGAAGATATTAGGGGATGTTCATCCCAGTTATTCTAGACTAGGTTTACCTGTATCGCGGCCTTCCTGGCAGGTGTGCGAAGATTAGTAAATTACAGTTCGCGGCCTTCCAAAGGCAGGTGTGCGAAGTCAGTCATAATATCGCGGCCAACCCTTGGCAGGTGTGCGAAGATCAGTTCAATAAGTGTTACTAGTCTAGTCGTAGTTCTATCAGCGAAGTATATACAATAGATCATCAAATCCCATTCCCACCCGGGAACCCCATGCCTTGGCTGTGTGAACTCACCTTGGTTTGCTCGGTATGTTATTGCTTCTAGGGTTGTTAATCGTTTAAGTCCGTTACACACGACCTAGGATATATTGCACATGATTCGATGTAAGTGCTTGAAATCAATTAGGGTTTACAAGTCTTGGTGTTCGATCGACTGTGTGTGATATTTGACTACATACTGATCTGACATGGTTTGCACATAAATACAGTAATATACAGCAGTTGCAGCAACATATGGTATCATATCATGCAGAACAGAGCACAGTTAACACTTAACAGTTAACAGGGTTTTGAATTTCAGTAATGTAGCCATTATAAATATCTCAAACTATAATATCATCAACAATAGTCACACCAAGTTTCATTGCGAAGAAATTCGGACTATCAGCATGCAATCAAAGTAACACTATATTTAAATCATAAAAGTCAGGAACAACAACACAACTAAAGGTCGGGCAACAGTTCCAAGTCAAGAAATTCGGACCCAAGGTTATCAAGCAAGAGGGTTGAATTAGTATACAACAAACTTGGGTTATGCACATGTGGCCAAAAAAACTCGGACATGCATCATTATCAAAGAAAGTCGGAGTTAACCCCCCACTTACTGAAACTCGGACATGGAAGTCCTCTAAAAGTCGGACCATGTGTGTGTGTGGGGGGGGGGTTTCCTTGCTTGAAACTCGGACTAGGGGTGGGGTAAAAAGGTCGAGCAGCCCCCTTCATGAAACTCGGACCTCACTCAAGGTTTAAGGTTGGACAGAATTTGTACAACACAAACAAACTCGGACCCTTTATGTCACATGAAACTCGGACATATAGTCCCTCTAAACTTGGACCCCTTGTGCTGATGTTTAATGTCGGACATCAATTGATGGGGTTAAAACTTCGGACACAACACATCAACAAACTCGGATAACAACCAACAAACAAAGTCGGACTAAGTTACACCTTATTAAACTCGGACATACTTGATTAATTTAAACTCAGACTAAGTGTTGTATGCATATAAGTCGGACATGCTTGGTTCATTAAAAGCTCGGACAAGATCTCATGGATTAAACTCAGACAACTAACATCCAATAAACCTCTGACTAACAAATAATCATGCGTTCATTGCGATCAAAGCAGTTACGTTTCTATTGTTCAAGCGATCTCACAACCCTAACTTCATACATTTCTACAGTGCAATAATCAATCATCAATCGATCATTCAACATATC
Source organism: Helianthus annuus (assembly GCF_002127325.2). Lineage (NCBI taxonomy): Eukaryota > Viridiplantae > Streptophyta > Magnoliopsida > Asterales > Asteraceae > Helianthus > Helianthus annuus. The sequence goes on from NC_035436.2 coordinate 123,093,588, forward strand.
TTGCATCTAAATCATCAAGCAGTGATAACAACCCTAATCATTTTTCATTAATCAGAATCAATCAAACACGCAGAGACTATCATATGAAAAACTAGGGTTTTAACATCAATCAATCAATCAACAACTAACATCACACAATGATTAAACAATTACCTTGATTCGATTCTAGATGGATTAGCAATCAAACTTGATGTGAAAGACTTGTGAATCCAAGAATGATAAGAAGGTGGTTGTAGAGAGGATTAGGGAATGTGGGTACGTGTTTTTGATTCTTGTGATGATTAGTGAATGATTAGTAAAAGAGATTAGGGTTAAGTGTGGTTTAATTTTCACTAATTACACTATACACCCTGAATTTCTATATTTTACACAAGTACACCATTCCCTAACAATTTCACAATTCCACCACCATGTTCATATATTTACCAGTTTCACAATTAACAAACAATCATGCACAATCACACAATTAAAGCATATATAATTCCATGGCAATCAATTGTGCAAGTAAACAACTAAATAATACAAGAACGTGCAATAAATGCGAAATAGAATCTTGGAAATTCGAGTTGTCACATTATCCCCAACTTAAAAGGAATTTCGTCCCGAAATTTGGTACGCACTCACTGAGGAAGCTAGGTAAGTTATGTCGTTCACTGGTTTTCCTGGGGTGTCACATCATCCCCCCGTTGATTTGGAATTTCGTCCCGAAATTCAGTAGTAGTAGCTTCAGCCTCAGTCGTGGTTGCATTGGTTCCGAATAACTGGGGATACTTCTCTTTCATTTGGTCTTCGCGTTCCCAGGTGTACTCTAGGCCACGTCGGGAGTTCCAACGAACTCGAACAAGAGGGATTCTCTTGTGTTTGAGGACCTTAACATCCCGGTCCGTGATTTCAACTGGTTCCTCGACGAACTGCAACCGCTCATCGATAGTGAGTTCCTTAAAAGGAACTATAAGGGTCTCATCTGACAGGCACTTCTTCAGATTCGACACGTGAAAGACATTGTGAACTGCACCGAGTTCAGCTGGTAGATTCAGTCTGTAGGCTACTTTGCCTATTTTCTCAATGATGTCGAACGGTCCGACATACCGCGGATTTAGTTTGCCCCGTTTGCCAAAACGAACCACACCCTTCCAGGGTGAGACTTTTAGTAAAACCCGATCCCCGACCTGAAATTCCAATGGTTTTCTACGCTTATCCGCGTAGGCTTTCTGACGGTCGCGTGCTGCCGCCATGCGTTGTCGTATCTGTGCAATCTTTTCTGTGGCGTCCACTACAATCTCTGGACCCGTAATCTGACTATCCCCCACCTCTGCCCAACAGAGAGGTGACCGGCATTTACGCCCGTACAATGCCTCAAATGGAGCGGCTTGTATGCTGGTGTGATAACTGTTATTGTATGAGAACTCCACCAAAGGGAGATGCTTTTCCCAGCCGTTGCCGAAATCGATAACACATGCCCGAAGCATGTCTTCAAGAGTCTGAATAGTGCGCTCAGACTGTCCATCCGTCTGAGGATGATATGCTGTGCTCATGTCTAATCGTGAGCCAAAGGATTTGTGCATCGCTTGCCATAGCTCTGACGTGAATCGTGCATCCCGATCCGAAATGATGGAGGTGGGCACCCCGTGCCTCGAAACAACTTCTTTAAGGTAGATGTCTGCGAGAGTGGAGAACTTATCCGTTTCCTTTTTAGCCAGGAAGTGTGCAGACTTGGTGAGTCGATCCACGATCACCCATATAGTATCATTCCCACGCTGGGATCTAGGTAAGCCCGTTACGAAATCCATGGAAATTTCTTCCCATTTCCACTGTGGTATCCTGGGTTGTTGAAGTAGGCCTGCGGGTTTCTGATATTCAACCTTGACTCTCGCGCAGGTCAAACACTTGCCAACATAGGTAGCGATGTGGGCCTTCATACTAGGCCACCAATAAGTAGTTCTGATGTCGTGGTACATTTTGTCCGACCCTGGATGTACCGAGTAGCGAGACTTGTGTGCTTCGTCCATCACAAGCTCTCGTAAACCGCCATAAAGTGGGACCCAAATACGCCCCGTTACATAGTAGGCGCCGTCTTCCTTTTGTTCCATTCGTTGCCTTGAACCGCGTAAGGCTTCAGCCATGACGTTTTCGGGTTTCAATGCTTCTATCTGAGCAGCTCGTATCTGTGCAGGAAGACTGGACTGAATAGTAAGCTGTAGCGCTCGCACGCGCTTAGGTAGGGTGTCCTTTCGACTGAGGGCGTCGGCCACAACATTGGCCTTGCCTGGATGATACTTGATGGCGCATTCGTAGTCGTTTAGTAGTTCAACCCATCTTCGTTGTCGCATGTTCAAATCCTTTTGCTTAAGGATATGCTCGAGACTCCTGTGATCGGTGTAAATCGTGCACCTGGTACCGTACAGGTAGTGCCGCCATATCTTAAGCGCGAAAACAACAGCTCCCAGTTCTAAATCGTGCGTCGTGTAGTTCCGTTCATGAATCTTGAGTTGTCGCGAAGCGTAGGCAATAACTTTATCACGCTGCATCAATACACAACCAAGCCCCTGTATCGATGCGTCACAATAGACCACGTAATCGTCGGTGCCCTCTGGCAATGAGAGAATAGGTGCACTGCAAAGCCTATCCTTCAAGTACTGAAAAGCGGTTTCCTGGGAATCTCCCCAACGGTAGGTGACACCTTTCTGTGTCAGCATAGTAAGCGGCTGCGCGATCTTCGAAAAGTCTTTAATGAATCGTCTGTAATACCCCGCCAAACCCAAGAATTGGCGTATTTCTGTCGGTGTACGCGGTGCAGGCCAATTCTTGATCGAATCCACCTTGGATGGATCGACATGGATCCCATCCCTGTTCACCACATGGCCTAGAAAGTGGACTTCACGAAGCCAGAAGTCGCATTTAGAAAACTTTGCGTACAGTTGCTCCTTTCGAAGAAGTTCCAGGATAAGACGTAAGTGCTGCTCGTGCTCCTCCTGACTCTTGGATTAGATCAGAATGTCGTCGATGAAGACAATGACGAACTTGTCAAGGTAAGGTTTGCACACCCTGTTCATAAGATCCATGAAGACTGCAGGCGCGTTCGTAAGCCCGAATGGCATGACTAGAAACTCGTAGTGACCGTAGCGAGTTCTGAATGCTGTCTTGGAGACGTCCTCATCCCGGACTCTCAGCTGATGGTAACCTGACCTCAAGTCTATCTTGGAGTAATAACACGACCCTTGCAACTGGTCGAATAAGTCATCTATACGTGGAAGAGGATAACGGTTCTTCACCGTCACCTTGTTGAGTTCACGGTAGTCGATGCACATTCTGAACGTGCCATCCTTCTTTTTCACAAAAAGTACTGGAGCTCCCCAAGGCGATGAGCTTGGACGAATAAAACCCTTTTCCAAGAGCTCTTGCAACTGCTTTGACAGTTCTTCCAGTTCGGTTGGAGCTAAACGATACGGTGCGCGGGCTATTGGTGCTGCTCCAGGAGCTAACTCAATCTGGAATTCGACTTGACGATGAGGCGGTAAACCGGGTAAATCTTCAGGAAACACCTGAGGAAAGTCACGTACCACTGGAATATCCTCCAGCTTCTTTTCCTTTACTGATGCGTCAGTAACAAGAGCCAAAATGGCTGTGTGCCCCTTACGTAAACATTTCTGAGCCTTCAAGAAGGAGATGATTCTAACCACTGCACCACTCTTGTCGCCTTGTACTTCGAGAGGTTCTTGACTAGAGTGAGGAATACGAATAATCTTTTCCTTGCATAAAATCTCTGCGTGATGTTGGGATAACCAATCCATACCGATGACAACGTCGAAGCTTCCCAAAACTATGGGTATAAGATCAATCGAGAAGGTCTGACCCGCTAGAACGATGTTACAACCCTTGACTACGTGTGCGGCTTCTACGCTCTTACCATTTGCTAACTCTACGACATGTTTGGTGTTTAGGGGTGTTGGGGTACGTTTTAACAATTTACTCATTTTTAAGGACATATAACTTGTATCAGCACCCGAATCAAATAAGACAGTAACATACATATCGTCGAGAAGAAACTTACCCATAACCACATTGGGATCATTCACTGCATCTCCTCGACCCAACACAAAAGCACGACCCCGAGCTTCGTTGCCATTGTTGTTGTTGTTTCCCCCGTTGTTGTTGTTGTTGTTGTTGTTCTCGTTGCCCTGATTGTTGTTGTTGTTGCGATTCTGGTTCTGGTTCAATTGAGGGCAATCACATTTGTAGTGGCCTTCAGCCCCACACTGGAAACATCCCCGGTTTCCACGCTGTGGCTGCTGGTGCTGGTTCTATGGAGCTGGCGGTGGGAGTTGCTGGTTCTGATTTGCTGGCCGAGAGCTTCTACAATCCTTTGCCTCATGACCCATCTTGAGGCATCTTTGACAACGTTCCCTGCGACATCTTCCGTTGTGGTGTCTGTTGCACTTATTACACAGTGGGTGAATTCCCCGATATCCACCCTGCCCCTGACTGCCAGATGATTGCTGACTCGGATTCTGGTAGTCATTTGTCTTGCGCTGCTGAGACTGAACAGAAACTGATCCCTTGCTGGAATCCCCCTCCCATTTTCTCTTGTTGTCACTGGGGGTAGCAGAAGTAGTGACAGCAGTAGTGGTAGCCTTGACACGTTTTGGCAGCCTGTTCTGATCCACTGCCTGATCTGTAATACGATGAGCAAGGCGCTGAATAGCCTGGATATTATCAAGATTAGCCGACGTCACATGGCTCTGGATCTCTTGCGCTAACCCCTTGAGATACAACTCAATGCGCTTGTATGGAGGGTCCACCATAGTTGGGCATAGCACAACCAACTCGTTCGACCTCTTGGTATAAGCCTCGATTTCTGACCCAGTCATTTTCAAGTGATACAGTTCATCTTCTAGCTTGTGAATGTCTTCACGAGTGCAGTACTCCCTTTTGATCAATTCCTTGAAATCATTCCAAGGGGTGGCGTTAGCAGCTGCCAACCCTAGGATCTGTACTTGCGCGTTCCACCATGTCAACGCGATTCCTTCCAAAGTGCCAGTGGCGTACTTGACCCTGCGAGCCTCAGGGCATTCACACATTTCGAACACAGATTCTAGCTTCTCAAACCAATGGAGGAGTCCCACTGCCCCCTCGGTGCCACTGAATGAGCTTGGACGACAGTCCATTAAGTTCTTGAAAGTGCAGACAGGCTGCTGCGCGTGTTGACCTATTGTGTACGAATAGGACAAAGTTAAATACGAGAGTTAATGTAGGATCTAAAGATCCTAGTGTGTGTCTATACTGCAGGGTATACTACCTGCTTGAGCAGCTGCAAGTGCCGCAGCAACTTGAGCTTGAACGAGAGCCTCTAGCTGGGCTTGAGTCATGTTAATTCGTCCGGCCATTGATCTTCACATCAAAGGCAACATAAGTGAGAAAGGTTCGCGAATAGCGCGATGACAGAAGAGTGTAAGCACGTAAGTGTTCTCAAGCAATAACAAGTAGTGAGCAAAGTAATGTAAGCATACTACGAGCAAAGTTCTATGCAGTTCTAGCAAGCAGGTAATAAACATAAACCTTATTACCTAGGATGTCGAGTCTTGCACGTGGAGCGAAGCGTCGTTGTGGATCGTTGAGAGCACTGTTCTGGTTATAGTCTGGTTTTAATAAAAACGTTTTCCCATATTAAAACCAAGTTCTCTATAACCAATGGCTCTGATACCAATCTGTCACACCCCCAAAATCCACCTGCGGAGTATCACCGCTTGGGAGCGTGACTGACCAGGATCAAGCCACCAATCATATCGAACATGTAATTAATACCAAATATAATAAATGTAAACCAGTCATTCAATATGATAGGTGTTCAAACATAATCATAGTTTTAAAGTATAGCGGAAGCATAAGTACGAAAACCCAAATGTGTAACATGAGTTTAATAAGTTTCAAAACATAATCCATGCTCCACAACGACCCGCTCCTCCCTGTGCAAGCTCCATAAATATCTAACGACCTGCAAGGCATGTAACAGAGGATCAACAACTAGTTGAGCGAGTTCACAGTTAACAGTTCAGTAATAGTACAGTGTGAGTAGTAGTATGTTCGTTCATTATGTCATGTATCGTATTAGTTCCCATCGCGGCCTCCCAGGCAGGTATGCGAAGATATTAGGGGATGTTCATCCCAGTTATTCTAGACTAGGTTTACCTGTATCGCGGCCTACCAGGCAGGTGTGCGAAGATTAGTAAATTACAGTTCGCGGCCTTCCAAAGGCAGGTGTGCGAAGTCAGTCATAATATCGCGGCCAACCCTTGGCAGGTGTGCGATGATCAGTTCAATAAGTGTTACTAGTCTAGTCGTAGTTCTATCAGCGAAGTATATACAATAGATCATCAAATCCCATTCCCACCCGGGAACCCCATGCCTTGGCTGTGTGAACTCACCTTGGTTTGCTCGGTATGTTATTGCTTCTAGGGTTGTTAATCGTCTAAGTCCGTTACACACGACCTAGGATATATTGCACATGATTCGATGTAAGTGCTTGAAATCAATTAGGGTTTACAAGTCTTGGTGTTCGATCGACTGTGTGTGATATTTGACTACATACTGATCTGACATGGTTTGCACATAAATACAATAATATACAGCAGTTGCAGCAACATATGGTATCATATCATGCAGAACAGAGCACAGTTAACACTTAACAGTTAACAGGGTTTTGAATTTCAGTAATGTAGCCATTATAAATATCTCAAACTATAATAGCATCAACAATAGTCACACCAAGTTTCATTGCGAAGAAATTCGGACTATCAGCATGCAATCAAAGTAACACTATATTTAAATCATAAAAGTCAGGAACAACAACACAACTAAAGGTCGGGCAACAGTTCCAAGTCAAGAAATTCGGACCCAAGGTTATCAAGCAAGAGGGTTGAATTAGTATACAACAAACTTGGGTTATGCACATGTGGCCAAAAAAACTCGGACATGCATCATTATCAAAGAAAGTCGGAGTTAACCCCCCACTTACTGAAACTCGGACATGGAAGTCCTCTAAAAGTCGGACCATGTGTGTGGGGGGGGGGTTTCCTTGCTTGAAACTCGGACTAGGGGTGGGGTAAAAAGGTCGGGCAGCCCCCTTCATGAAACTCGGACCTCACTCAAGGTTAAAGGTCGGACATAATTTGTACAACACAAACAAACTCGGACCCTTTATGTCACATGAAACTCGGACATATAGTCCCTCTAAACTCGGACCCCTTGTGCTGATGTTTAATGTCGGACATCAATTGATGGGGTTAAAACTTCGGACACAACACATCAACAAACTCGGATAACAACCAACAAACAAAGTCGGACTAAGTTACACCTTATTAAACTCGGACATACTTGATTAATTTAAACTCAGACTAAGTGTTGTATGCATATAAGTCGGACATGCTTGGTTCATTAAAAGCTCGGACAAGATCTCATGGATTAAACTCAGACAACTAACATCCAATAAACCTCTGACTAACAAATAATCATGCGTTCATTGCGATCAAAGCAGTTACGTTTCTATTGTTCAAGCGATCTCACAACCCTAACTTCATACATTTCTACAGTGCAATAATCAATCATCAATCGATCATTCAACATATCTTGCATCTAAATCATCAAGCAGTGATAACAACCCTAATCATTTTTCATTAATCAGAATCAATCAAACACGCAGAGATTATCATATGAAAAACTAGGGTTTTAACATCAATCAATCAATCAACAATTAACATCACACAATGATTAAACAATTACCTTGATTCGATTCTAGATGGATTAGCAATCAAACTTGATGTGAAAGACTTGTGAATCCAAGAATGATAAGAAGGTGGTTGTAGAGAGGATTAGGGAATGTGGGTACGTGTTTTTGATTCTTGTGATGATTAGTGAATTATTAGTAAAAGAGATTAGGGTTAAGTATGGTTTAATTTTCACTAATTACACTATACACCCTGAATTTCTATATTTTACACAAGTACACCATTCCCTAACAATTTCACAATTCCACCACCATGTTCATATATTTACCAATTTCACAATTAACAAACAATCATGCACAATCACACAATTAAAGCATATATAATTCCATGGCAATCAATTGTGCAAGTAAACAACTAAATAATACAAGAACGTGCAATAAATGCGAAATAGAATCTTGGAAATTCGAGTTGTCACAGTTTTTCCGGAAGAACTACCTAGTTTGCCACCAGATAGGCAGGTGGAATTCAAGATTGACATCATCCCCGGAGCTGCACCAGTAGCCAGAGCACCTTATAGATTAGCACCAACGGAGATGAAGGAATTAAGGCACAGCTAGATGATTTACTAGCTAAAGGCTTTATTAGACCTAGTTCATCTCCGTGGGGAGCACCAATTCTGTTTGTTAAAAAGAAGGATGGATCAATGCGTCTATGCATTGATTACCGTGAGCTAAACAAGGTTACTATCAAGAACATATATCCTTTGCCTAGAATCGATGATCTATTCGACCAGCTACAGGGAGCAAGTTACTTTTCCAAGATAGATCTCAGGTCAGGCTATCATCAACTGAAAGTCAAGGAGGAGGATGTACATAAGACCGCGTTTAGGACTCGTTATGGCCATTACGAGTTCCTAGTGATGCCTTTTGGGCTCACTAACGCACCTGCCGCATTCATGGATCTCATGAATCGCGTATGCAAGCCTTATCTGGATAAATTTGTCATCATCTTCATCGATGACATCCTCATTTACTCAAAGAACCAAGCTGACCATGAGAAGCATCTTCGGTGCATTCTTAAGCTGCTCCATCAAGAGAAGCTTTATGCCAAATTTTCAAAGTGTGAATTTTGGCTTCGCGAGGTCCAGTTCCTTGGACATATTGTGAGTGAACGTGGAATTCAAGTGGATCCCGCAAAGATAGAAGCTATTATGAACTGGCAAGAGCCAAAGACACCTTCAGAGATTCGTAGCTTCCTAGGGTTGGCTGGATACTATAGGCGTTTTATTGAAAACTTCTCAAGGATCGTTGCACCCTTAACGTCGTTAACACGTAAGAACATTAAGTTTAATTGGGGGCCTAAGCAGCAAGAATCTTTTGATATCTTGAAGCAGAAGTTGAGTAACGCACCAGTGCTGACTCTACCTGAAGGCATTGAAGAATTTGTGGTGTATTGTGATGCATCACACACCGGAATGGGTTGTGTGTTAATGCAAAAGGGCAAGGTCATAGCCTATGCTTCACGTCAATTAAAGGTGCACGAAAAGAATTACACCACCCATGACTTGGAATTGGGTGCTGTTGTATTTGCACTTAAGCTTTGGAGGCATTATCTTTATAGGACGAAGTGTGTGATCTATTCCGACCACAAGAGCCTTCAACACCTGTTCAATCAGAAGGATTTGAACATGAGGCAGCGACGATGGATGGAAACCTTGAACGATTATGATTGTGAAATAAGATACCATCCAGGAAAGGCCAATGTAGTCGCAGATGCATTGAGCAGGAAGGAAAGAGTGAAGCCGATAAGGATCAATGCCAAGAGCATTGAAATTAAGAGCAGTTTGAATGAAAGGTTGTTAGCTGCACAAAAGGAAGCTGTGTTGGAAGCTAACTATCCTGAGGAGAAATTAGGAGTAACTGAAGAACAGTTGTCCTATGATAAAGACGGAATGTTGAGATTAAATGGACGAATATGGGTTCCTGTATATGGAGGACTTCGGGATGTTATCCTCAAGGAAGCCCACAGTTCCAAGTATTCCGTCCATCCTGGAGCTGATAAGATGTACCAGGATTTAAAGGCAAATTATTGGTGGATAGGCTTGAAAAAGTCTATAGCTGCTTATGTAGCTAAATGCTTGACGTGTGCTAAAGTCAAAGCTGAACATCAGAAGCCATCAGGTTTGCTGCAACAACCTGAAATTCCCACTTGGAAATGGGAAATGGTGACGATGGATTTCATCACCAAATTGCCTAAGACGCCGAAGGGAAATGATACTATATGGGTCATAGTTGATAGACTGACTAAGTCAGCACATTTCCTACCCATTAAAGAAACCTTCAGCTCTGACATGTTAGCTCAATTTTACGTAGATAAGATTGTGGCCTTGCATGGCGTACCAGTATCTATTATCTCAGATCGGGATACTAGATACACATCTCATTTCTGGAAGAGTTTCCAACAGTCTCTGGGCACTCAATTGAATTTCAGTACGGCTTACCATCCTCAGACGGACGGGCAGAGTGAGCGTACCATTCAAACGTTGGAAGACATGCTGCGTGCATGTGTAATTGATCTGGGAGGTAGTTGGGACAGGCATTTACCGTTGGTCGAGTTCTCCTACAATAATAGCTACCATACTAGCATCAAGGCTGCGCCTTTTGAGGCACTATATGGTAGAAAGTGCAGAACGCCCATTTGCTGGGCAGAAGTAGGAGATACGCAATTATCAGGTCCTGACTTAGTCTTCGAGACAACGGACAAGATTGTCCAAATTCGTGACCGCCTGAAAGCTGCTCGAGACAGGCAGAAAAGCTATGCGGATGAAAGGCGAAAACCTCTCAAGTTTGAGGTTGGCGATAAAGTTTTGCTCAAAGTATCATCTTGGAAAGGGGTGATGCTATTTGGCAAGAAAGGTAAGTTAAGCCTAAGGTATATAGGACCATTCGAAATCATCGAATGTGTAGGATCAGTGGCTTACAAGTTAAACTTACCTGAGGAGCTCGATGGTATTCATAATGTATTTCACGTCTGCAATCTGAAGAAATGCCTGGCCGATGAGTCGCTAGTCATTCCACACGCAGATGTGCATATAGACGAGAGCTTAAAATTTGTGGAAAAACCTGTGTCGATTGAGGATCGACAGGTAAAGAAGCTTCGATGAAAGCTTGTGCCCATTGTCAAGGTGAAATGGGACGCCCGCAGAGGTCCTGAATACACGTGGGAGCTAGAATCCTCAATGAAAGAGAAATACCCTCACATGTTTCCTTAAATCTCGAGGAAGAGATTTCTTTTAAGGGGGTGAGGATGTAACACCTTGAAAATTTATGTCCAATAAAGTATAAACACGTGTCATAAGCTCTGAACGTGAGAAAGAATACTTTGGAGGGACTAAAGTTGACAAACAGGGAAACTATGTGAATATAAGGGTCCAAAGTGTCAACAATGGATAAATATATTCTAAAATAGCCCTACATAATGTTTATACCTTCCAACGAATAAATCATGGATCATACGAAGCGAAACATAAAGGAAAGTGAGGAATTACAAACTACAGGGGCTAAAAGTGTCAACATGTGCAAAGTATACCTCTGAGTGACCTTTTGGCAGACCCGAAGCTTTGTAACGGTAAAATATACTCACTAGAATATGTGGTTAAAATTTCATAAAGTTTCGTTATCGTATGAGAAAGTTATGATCAAATTCGTGTTCGAGGGGTTAAAAGCGTCAACATTGAATTCTATGGCCTTATGAGTGGTTACAAGGTTAGTCAAGGACTTAACCAAGTTAGTAAAAGTCCCAAGGCCCTTAAAAATCAAGTTAGAAGGCTGGAAATGCAATTTAAGGACTTAAAACCACGTTACAAAGGACCAGGGACTGAAATTGCAAAGTTTGAAAACTTATTGACTGATCAGACAGGTCAGGCGGCCCGCATTAGAATCCCTGGTAACCCCAGGCGAGCCGCATCAGACTCCCAGCATCAGATTTCGTGGACAGCTGCCATTTCAGGACTGTTAACCGACTTTGAGAGCTTGTTTTATATACCAGGGGCTGCCCCAATGGTATTTCATGCATAGGGGGCACCTGTAATGATCTTGTATCATGTGTAGACTTGTGTGTCACCATCCTATGAGATCAAAATTAGTATATAAGGGACTTGAAGTTGTGAACAATTCATGCATTCATTTACAACTTTGCACAAGTTCATTTCTGGAGCTCTCTGGACTTCAAGCACTCTTCCTTAGGCTCTCTAATCTCAATTAGGACTCTTGTAAGTGTCCTTAACCCTTCCTAATTCGTTTTAGCTTAGTTAATTAGCTAAAAGTCAAAACCGTCGTAATAAAGGTTTGACTTCGTGATTAATTAAAATGTGCTCTATCAAATCACGAATTAAAAGTACCTTTAAGTAGGTAATTATGTGGGTAACAAACCCTTAAAAGGGTATTTCCAGATTCCCACTCTAACTATGTTAATTGTCGAGTCAAAGCTTGTTATAAAAAGTCAACAGAAAGGTTATTTGCGAATTAATACATAATTAGCAATGTAGGATGCATGCAACCTGTTTAATCATTAAAGTAACTTGGTAATTAATATAAGAACATGTTCCAACATGTTCAACACGACAATTTTCAGTTTAGGCTCGGTTTGGAATCGAAAGTCGCAAAGTTTGACTTCTGCTTTGCCTTTCAGTTCTGACCCGTTTAAGCCGAGGTTAGGATTGCCTTAGAGCTTCTTTTGAACCTATTTACATGTTAGTATAACTCTCTGAGATTATACAACTTGGTTCATTAGATATCCTATTCACATGCATGTTTCCGTTAATCGCTTATATGTTGACCATTATGCCCATTTGACCTTAAAACGTGATTTTTGAAAATGTAAAAGGGTAGGCACCTTAGCTACTGATTTATAAACTTGCACCCAAAATTTGAAGTCAGTTTGAGGTCTAGATTAAGAGTTATGCTCAATAGCGTAATTAAGAGCTTCTTTACTAATTAAATGGCGTAAATTACGTATAGCCTATCAAAACCCAAATTTTTATACAAAACTTTTTACCCACTGTTATAAAATGATACTTTGGGATTTTTGGAGATTTTTATTTATTTTTAGGCTGAGCATAACTTAGTGATCTAAGATTAATTCGGTTTATGCCGGTTTTGCCCTTTTAGCCATAAAATGAGTTTTACAAAACCTTTTGACCTCAAACCAATTTCTACTGATTTGTTATGATAAATAAATTATTTTGAGCCTTCTGGAATATTAAAAATATCAGCTTTTTACAGAAAACCCGGAAATGGCTCCAAATCGCCTTTTTAGGCATTTTTAACGCATAAGTGTGCTCTAAAACCTTATTAAACTTAGAGGATTGAACCTACTGATGTAATTAGTGAATTTTTATATTTTAAACAGTAGGCAAATGTTTTGAACTCAGAATTCCAGAATTGACCTTTTAGGCACATGTGAAATTACCAATATGCCCCTACGGTGCATAGTAAGGTTAAAGATAATAAATTTCACATAAATTTGATACCCTACTGTTATAACTTAGTAAATTAAATATATTTACTAATTTAATCAGACCTGTAACTCAGGTTATCATTTTAACCCTTTTACACCTTATAAAATGACCAAAACGCCCTTATGAGGCATAGTTTTGGTTTAAAATCATTTGGGGCATAATGGAAGGTATCATTCTGATATCACAACATATTTTAAGCATATTGACTTCAGAAACTTGTATTTGACTCTTATGGTTACTCGTTACGCATTATACGCGTTCGGATCGGCTTATGTGACTAGTTTGGCCATTTTAGCCGAAACGGGTCAAACCATATCTTTTTGGTCTCAAAATCCAGAATGTGATTATGTTACCCATATAAAATAAGTGTGCAAGCTTTTTGGGGCAAAACCACATTCTAAAACGGTCTTCGCCTTATTGTGCGTTTAAAACCGTAATCTTTATGTAATACTAACCGGTCTAAGCTTAAGACCCGTTAGGATTCTAATAGGTTATTAAAACCTTAATTTCCAGATCTAGGAGCCCAGTAAAAGCTACGTGCACTCGTTATATTTGGTTTATACTTTGCTCAGGTAAATAAGTTTAACTTATTTTCCCTATACGGGCTTGGGGTACGGTATATAAAATACCGCTTGGTCGGGGAATTGACCTTAACCGGTCTTGGTTATGTGCAGTCAAATTAACCTGTTTGAAAATGCTGTTTTGTTTGTTTAACGCCTTTGGTGGCTTAATGACCATGTCCCGGATATCCTTGGCATGATTTAAAGAATGGCCACGACCTTAGCACTCGGGTGTAGGCGTACACCCGTAGTGTTGTACAACATGTATAATCGTCGGTACGAGAGAAGTCTCGCGGCGGAATTATATTAAGTGGTGTGTCTATTAATCTTTAACCCGGCATGACCCGGGCTACCGAACGCAGAACGAACATGTAATTCTTTTACAAGATTATTAAGCAAATAATTATCCCAAGTTATAAAAGTTTTATGCCACGAGCATTTAAATCAATTTTAAGCATTTTCAAAATGAGTCAGTTAAATTGTATTTACCAGTGTAAACTGACGTATTTTCCAAAAAGACTAAGTGCAGGTACTACGCGTAATAGGCTGATCACTCCTTAAGCATCCCTAGAAGTCTCGCAAGCTTAGGATGCATGAAGTCTGTTGAAATGAAGTTTCCTTTTTATTTGATTTTGCCTGTGGATTCTATTTCGATATTTTGTGATACTTGAATATTACAATAATTTAAGTTGAAATGAATCTATCTTTGCTTCCGCTGTGCATTATAATTTGTGTTGTTTGACTATGATGATATCAACTACGTCACGTTAATCCCCCACCGGGCCCACCGGTGACACGTGGAAATTAGGGGTGTGACAGGAAGAAACAAGACGTAAACGAGGTGGATAAAAGAAATCTAGAGAGGTTCTTGAGCTTCCGAGTGCACCGGGCTTGTTTGTGTGTCACCTTGCACCTTGTATGTATGAAGAAATGATTGAACAAGACTTGGAAGTGGGTGGTTGATGGTGGTAGGGTGGCGGCCGAATGGTGTGGGAGGGAGAGAGTTTTTGAGTTAGTTGATGTTGTTGAATGAAAGATAAGGATTATCTTGGGTGCCTTTTTATAAACCAAATCAAGCTTTTATCCATCAAGTAATGTGCTAGCTAGATACCAAACATTAGAAATAAATTAAACAAGGAAAATGGGTGTGGGTCACCCCTTGGGGTGACCGTCAACTAGAAGGGGGGGGGTATGGTTGGGTTGTGATGATATGTTTACTAATTAGTTGAAATCAAAAGGGTTTAGTTAGTATGTTTATGTATGTTATCTAATATAAAGCGTGTTAGGGTGTTCGGGGACCCTAACTAGTTCAGAAAGGTAAAAACAATGTCTTTGGCAATATTTTTATGTTCCGGGTAAAGTCCGTTTGTTCGGTTGGATATTGACCCGTTAAAGTGTCAAATAAAGCTTTAAAGTGTCTTTTATAGTGTTTTTAGTGACACAATAAATTCCCAACACTTTGTAAAGTGTCTAGTATTATTTTACCAAGTTTTTGCACTTTACTAGTTATGTTAAATGCTGAATTTTTGTATAAAGTGCAGAATTTTGTAATTAAAGCATGTTTTAGGCACATCCGGTCACTTTAACTATCACCTAGAGACGCAGTTTTGTAATCCTCACCTCCCTACACTCCCTACTAGTGTAGTAATCTATTCCCGGCTCATACTGGCCTCAGAGACAATGTCTGTCTAGTGCTGGCAATGTCAACATGTTTACTGGGTTATCCGCTCACTATGTTAACTGTGCTTTTGTGCATCAAATTTGTCACTATAGTTTTGTGTGTAATAAATGGAGTGACAGTAATACAGTATGATGCATGAACATGTATGTAATAGAAAACAGAAAGCAGTTTATTCGTAATTGTAATTAAGCACAGTGATTAAGCACTAATTAAATATTAATTAATTTGTACGGATACCTGGTTTGGTGAGGGTTGTCACATTCTCCCCCCGTTAAGAAAATTTCGTCCTGAAATTTTTAAGTTCTGCTTCTGGTTGCAGGGGTCTTAGGAAATAAATGGGGGTACTTCTCTTTCATTCGATCCTCACGTTCCCAGGTGTATTCTGGACCATGTCTTGCATTCCAACGAACTTTGACGAGTTTAACACTGCTCCTGCGGGTTTTGTTTATCTTCCAATCTGTAACCTCAACTGGTTCTTCGACAAAATGGAGCGTGTCGTCAATATGAATCTCGTCTGCAGGAATGACAACAGTCTCTTGCGTTGGACTCTTTTTCAAGTTTGATACATGAAATGTATCGTGAACACCATTCAGTTCGGTAGGTAAGTCCAACTTGTATGCTACTAAACCGATTCTTTCCAGAATCTTGAATGGGCCAATATAGCATGGATTCAACTTTCCATGCTTTCCGAAGCGTGCCACACCCTTCTAGGGTGATACCTTCAACAATACCATGTCTCCTACCTCAAACTCCAGAGGTTTCCTTCTTCGGTCAGCGTAACACTTTTGTCGATCGCGAGCCGCCTTGATGCGTTCTCGGATCTGTGCAATCTTGTCTGTGGTTTCCTGGACCACTTCTGGACCAATTAGCTGTCTATCACCTGCATCAGACCAACATATTGGTGATCGACATTTGCGTTCATATAGAGCTTCGAACGGTGCGGCTTGGATACTTGCGTGATAACTATTGTTGTATGAAAATTCGACCAATGGTAGGTGAGTATCCCAACTTCCACCTAAATCCATAACGCAAGCTCGTAGCATGTCTTCTAATGTCTGAATCGTCCGTTCGCTCTGTCCATCTGTTTGTGGGTGAAAAGCTGTACTCAGGTTCAACTGAGATCCAAAAGCTTCTTGAAAGGATTGCCATATCCTTGACACGAATCTCCCATCTCTATCAGAGATGATCGAGAGAGGCACTCCATGACGTGCAACGATCTCTCTCATGTATATCTCAGCCAACTTGCTCGTGTTGTCTTTCTCTCTGATGGGTAAGAAATGCGCAGATTTCGTTAACCGGTCTACTATTACCCAAATAGTGTCGTGACCATTTGGCGTTCTTGGCAACTTTGTTATGAAATCCATTGAAATTTGTTCCCATTTCCACTTGGGAATCTCAGGTTGTTGCAGAAGTCCTGAAGGCTTCTGGTATTCAACTTTTACCTTGGCGCACGTTAAACACTTGCTAACATAAACAACTGTAGGACCGTGTGACGACCCGAACGAGTCTTTCAGAGAAGTTTTCGTCAATTACAGGTGCGGAAAACAAGTAATTAACGTAGGAATAGCTAGCAAATCACTTTAAACACCCTTTTGCATAGAAATATAACAGTTTACAGTCCAATCTCGATCCGGCAGCACTTCGGTACGAGTTTCTCGATCGTTACAAATGATTCGCTCAAAGACCTATATATAGGGACTGTAGGTTCGCTCCTAGGAACAAGTCCGTATAAGTGGACCTCCAATGTTCACATAAGCGAACAACATTGTTGACATATAAGCGGACCTGCTATGTGTCATATGAGCGAATCTATCTCTAAACTCCTATACAATATCCTATTTTCTCGCAACTCATGCCCTGATCTAACACTCTAAGACTATGACTCGATCCAAGACGAAGTCAACAGATGAAATGCACCAACAGACTCCCCCTCAGATGTTGACGGAGTCGTCCATCGAGTCACGACACTGTTAAGTCTTCACATTTTCAGTCTTGATCAGTCTTTGGGCTTCTCTCTCTCTATCTTCATCTCTTTCTTCTTTATCATCAACAGACTCTCTTTCACTATAATGTTGACATCTTTTGAATTTCACATCTTCAGCATAAGCTCCCCCTCAAATGTTGATTTTCCTGCATAAACACTCAACCACAAACATAAGTTTTATGATAAACGTTTAAGCATAAAATCATCACTTATCACAAATCAATCAATCAATCAGATACTGATGTACCACTTGGAATTGTGACGGTTTTTTTTATTATCAAAACAAAACACAAACACAAACACCCAAACCAATTGTTCATCATGTTTAGCACTTCGAATTTTGAAAATCAGCTTTTCAACACCAGTTATCAAAAATCTTTTTGTATTTTCAAAAATTTATGCTAAAACACACCAAAAATCTTTTTGGATTTTTCTGAAAGAAAATAAAGTGCAGAAATGAAATATTTACAGACAATATTTTTGTGAGTTTGTGCAAGATGATCATATCAGTATATGAGACATATCACCAACACCGTTAAGCTTTAAACATTCTTAGTTCTAAACAATTTACCTAGATTGTCAGTATATTGGTCCACTTTAAATTTTCACACAAATTTCAATCGATTTGAGATACGATATTAATGTTTTAGAAACTTAAACTTAATTGTGTATCACTCCACTTGAATATATTCCTGTATCCAGATCCCAAATATTCAGTCTTACAGGTGAGTATACCACAACTGATATCTGTAAAGGGGTTATGTGCGAGGGCCGTGAGAGCTCAGGTCGATACTTCCGTATACGCAGAGAGATGACGGCTTCGACTTTAGGTGGGTCCCCTTTAGAGGATCTTTTGATTACAACAGCAGCGACTATCAATTTAATTGTTTCATCAGCTTGCTGAGGGCGATGCTATGTTTCAAGCATTTTGCGAAAAGCATTATCCGGGGACTAGGTCAGTACTTCCATACAGCAGAAGTCCCGGGATAATACCCCAGATATCACTGAGTATAAAGACCTAGTATCTCAGAATACGGGACCTTTCAAACAAGATTTCGGGGGTTACCCATATATCCAAGAATAGTTTCCCACGAATCAAGTAAGTTTGAATTTAGGTTTATATCTCGTTTCAATTTACTAAATGTACGAAAACCTACTGACACATCCGCAGTAAGATTGTTTATCACTTTTAAACTTTCCAATTCTTTAGCATGTTGTGATAGTCCACTGATGTACTATCATTTCCTCTTTTACGCAACAAAAACTTATTTTTCAGTTTTATCATGTTTTTGACTTTTTCAAATTTTCTAATGTTTTTGGATTTTCTGAAAATTTTCTACTCCCCCTAAAATGCTAACACATTAACGAAAATTGAAAACAAACTGTACAGAAACATGACAACCGATATCAAATCACATCAATTCGCCATTCACTTGGCATAAACAATCAGAACTCCCCCTATCAACAAACTATTTTCCCATTTAGATTTCAAAACACTTAAGTTTGTTTTAATCAAAATGGTTTTTCCGGAAAATAAGTATGATTGATTTTACCACTTGTAAGTTACCACTTGTAGGCTTATCAAACAAATGTTCGGGGTTATGGTTCATCATCTTGTCTTCCAACCATATGTAGGAAAATACAAGTACAAATTAATGTCCTTGATTTACCATTTGCAGTCCAGAAACCTCTGTACCACTTGTAAAAACATAAACTCGTCAAATACCACTTGTAAGAAATGCACAAACAAACCTCTTTACCATTTTTATGATTGACGTTACCGAATATGAATTTGAGAAAGATGCCGATTCATGCTCCACTCTTACCAACCTGGGAGCTCCGGCAAGTCCTGAGACTTATTGTTCATAATATGTACCATCCCAGTCACAAACTAGGGATGGTTCAACCTTTTCTTTCCTTGTTTTCTTCTCATAAAATTCCTTAACCCCTTTGACTTTTCGATCAATCATCTTGCCAAAGATGTGTTTTACCTTGGGGTTAAAGACCTTCTCAGCATCAAATTCCTGTTCATCATGATAAAATTGGTTAGAAATTTCAACTTTACCAATTTTCTTTTTATAATTCTCAGCCCGAAGTGATGGAAACTCCTCATCATTAACAATCGGAACTAATTTTTCAACTTTTACATCAGCTTCACATTTTGAGACAATTTGTGGCTCAACTGACTTTGTGGAATCAGTTTCATCGCCTGAAGATAGCTCCTCTGATTTTGACCCATCAGAATCATCGCTAGAGCTTTCACCAACCTTCTTAACAATCCATTTCTGGTTGTATGATTTTGCTCTTTTCTTGTAAAACTTGTTTGAACTTTCACCAATTTCAAAAATAGAATTTTTAAACAGTTTGGTTCGATCAATTGGTGGCTCAAACTCAACCACTTGTTCTTTGAGTTTACGAGATACTCCCTGTTTTGATTGTATCGCCTTAGAACAATCTTTGGCAATATGTCCAACATTGTTGCACTTGAAGCAGGTTCTCAAGTCTCTCTTCTGCTCAGCTATCTTCTTCAACTCAACTTGCTTCTTCGTCAGAAACTCACTGTTTGATTCTTTCTAGAAGTTTGTCTTTTCTTCTTCATCAGTTGATGTACCTGAAACAAATGACATTTTGGATTTAAAATCACGAACATATTTTTCATTTTTCTGTTTTTCTATAGGAATAAACCCTAAACCTTTCTTTTTGAAATTACCGTTATGGTTTGATCTCTTTTGGAAATCTGAACCAGAACTGTAATTCTTTTTCTTGTTTAATCTCTGTTGAACTCTTGAGGTGTAATATCTTGGTTTTTCATTAAGACATAAGCCTTTTATTTCAGAAATATTAATTTCTGTGAGTACGAAAACCTTGTTTATCAATTCAGTTTTGACACCTATTATTGGAAATTCCTCATCAGAATATAATTTGTCAGAATCATTCAGAGTGTAAGAAACTTTAAACAATCCATCATCCAAATTAGATTCTGACAACAAAAATTTTCTATCATAAACTAATTTGCCCTGTTTTTCTGTTTGACATGGAATGCTGGACTCAGACTTTGACTCTTCAATATCATCACTCTCTAACACATGATCCACGACTTTCTTCATCAATTGAGACGGTTGATCAGTGTCAGATGATGTAAACACAATATCAATACTTTCTGGAAGATTGACTGACGACTCTGACTCCCACTTTAAATTTGTTGCCTTTTTGACTCTTTCATCGTTAGGATATCTAGGCAAATATCCATTTTCCAGCGGGGTGGACACTTGTTATAACTGACACCTTGCTTCTTACCAGATGGCGTCTTTTCAGTGTCTTTTTTCTTGTCATTCTTCTTCTTATCAGCAATCTTTTCATCAACACCTACTCCAGCTGCTTTCTCTTCAGTTACCTCATCATCTTCCCATACCTTCATGCTTTCAATTGTCGGATAAATCCTGTCAATGACATAGGAAGTACATGAGTAACTTTTTAACAACCGATTAACTCTTTCAGTTTCAATTCTTTGAAGCTCAAGCTTTTGTTCCAAAGCAGCACATTTCTCAATGTAATTGTTTACAACTTTCTGCTTTGTCATAAAAGCTCCCTGAAGTGTCTTCATCGCCGTTGCTTGTTCTTCACTCGTTTGATTGTATTGATTCATCGTTTTGTTCAGCACATCATAAGACTCCTTCAAACTGTTCAAGTTGTAAATCAATGTGCTGTTCTGTTTCTTTATGACTTCACAGTTCTCACACTTCACTGGAATATTTTTCGCATCAACTTCTTCCTCAACCTTGAATTTAGGCACTTCTTTCACCTTTTGTCTTCTCACCACTGGAACCTCTTCATCATCGCTGCTCACAGGTGTCTTGATCTTTTTCTTTTTCTTCTTGGCTCTTTCATCTTCACTATCACTTTCAGCAAGCAACTTCATATCAGCTTTGAATTTTCTTGCCCAATACTCTGTATCATCATCACTATCATCTTCAACCTTTGCCGTGAAAGCAGTATAGGCTTTGGTTTGATCAGGAATGTAATCATCCCAGGTAAAATTTTCCCAGCTAAAACCCTCTGGTAATCTTTCATCATCTTGATCAATTATCAAAGCACTACCATCCTTTCTTTTTCCATACAACCTATCATAATCACCCACACAAGCTCTTTTTCCAGAATCTTCAATCACATCTCTTCCATGTGCAGTTTGAGCTTGATGTTTATGTTGTTGAGATGATTGTTGACCAACTTGGTGATAGATGCTTTACGATAGTAATCATTGTTGTTGTTGAACAGATTTTGAGCCCCACTTGCTTCTCGGTTAGTGTACTCTCTCTTGAAGTGTCCTTTTTCCCTGCACCGTAAACAAGTGACTTTAGATTTATCAAAACCTAAAGTAGAAACATTTGCATCACGAAGATCATCTCTCCCCGTGATTTGTTTGAATTTCTCAGCTCTCCGTAACACGCTAGCCAGACACCATTTTATGTCCATCAGCTCCATCTCTTCAGCATCTATCTGGTCGTAGTCTTCCTTGGTTAACATTGGATTGCCAATACGACCTGCAACAAAACAAGTATAAGATTCCAAAACCATTCCTAATAAAGACATTTGGTTTTTAGCAACTTCCTCAGAATAATCTTGATCATTTTCAAGATTTAACACTATGTTGCACTGTAATTTTCTCCCGTTCTTAGTTGCTGAAATGTTTGGATCATACGATGAAAATGAAGTGAAACTGGTTTTGCTGTTTGATCCAGATGATGGACTTCCAGATGAATTTTTGGCACTGTAGGCAGTCTCAACCTTCGGAGATAGATTTGATGATTTCTCATTCACACCTGCCTTATAGTATAACCCTATATCCTGTTCACCATCAAAATATTTCATTCTGATAACTTTACGTTGTTCCATTTCTTGAGCCTCGATATTTTCAATGAACGTACTGAGCATCAAATTGCTAAAACCCTTCTTGTTTCTGAGCATCATAAGGTATGTGCCCCAAGTCTCATATGGTAACGCATCAGCAAGTTTTTCGATCAACTCATCAGTGCTTTTCTCAATACTCAATCTCTTCATGTTAGCAAGCAAGTTACAGTATCTTTCGATAATCTCTCGTGTACTTTCATTCTTTAACCCTCGAAACAAATCAAATTCTTTCTTTAGAAGCGATTTCTTGCTTTTAACCATCTCTTCACTTCCTTGAAACTTTGAACGTAATTCTTTCCAAATTGAATATGACGTTCCATTGTGTTGTAAAAGCACCATAATATCCTCTTTCACTGCTTGTTGAAGAAGACTAAGCATCATTTTCTCATCTTTATACTTCTTCCTAGCATCAGCAGTAAGATCTTTTATCGGAACAGGCTCTTCATCATCATTCAAAGGTCGAACATACTTCGTCTCCACGCATTCCCAAGCATCTAGGTAGTTAGCTTGCACCCAATTCTCAAACCGACCTTCCCAACCTTTAAATTCTTCTATGTTCATTAGCTTGGGAGGTTTCTGCATTGTACCCTTTTCGTTTTCGAGCATTGTATTTTGTGCGAAAGATATCGGTGTAACTGGAGTAGCGAACGCGTTGAAAAATTCCTCTTCCATTATCGAAAATTTACAACACTTTTTACAATAGCCTTAAAAGCGAACCAGAATGTTTGTGGTGATCACAAAAGCGAATCCTTGTTGGTCAGAAAAGCGAACTAAAGTAGTTCACAGGAGCGAACCTAGTAGATGATCACAAGAGCGGACCTGTTTGTGGTCAAATGAGCGACTCTACTTGGCCTAATAAGCGGATCTATCTTTTGTTCACTGGAGCGAATCTCTTTGTGTTCAGTCGAGCGGACCTGACTGTTAAGTGTACCCAAAAGCGAACCTGATTGAACTTTTTGGAGCGGATTTACTGAATGTTTAGTAACAATGAGCGAACCAACAATATATCCGCACGAGCGAACCTCTTGAAATTTGAACTTTGGAGCGAATCTTTGTGTTTCAACGAGCGAACCTGATTTCTATGTGTGTATAAGCGAACCAGATTGAATTTTTGAGCGGATCTCCTGAAGTTTTGAAGCGAACCTCTTGAAATTTTGGAGCGAACCTGCTAAATACGCATCTATGAGCAAACCTGTGAAGCGATTCTATGAACTGTCCGAAAAAGCGGATCTATCTCGGACACACTTTTGACCCATTTTTACTTCGAATTTTGACACCAAACTTTCCAGGGTTTCTCTCTATAATGATGTGTACAATCCTTGAAATTTTGAGCCGTTTTTGACCGTTGAAAATGTCTGAAACGAAGAAAGAAGGTGTAGAAGAAAGAAAACTTTATGAATTTCAGCTATTCTCTGCAGAACTCCTCCTCCTGAAGCTCTGATACCACTTGTAGGACCGTGTGACGACCCGAACGAGTCTTTCAGAGAAGTTTTCGTCAATTACAGGTGCGGAAAACAAGTAATTAACGTAGGAATAGCTAGCAAATCACTTTAAACACCCTTTTGCATAGGAATATAACAGTTTACAGTCCAATCTCGATCCGGCAGCACTTCGGTACGAGTTTCTCGATCGTTACAAATGATTCGCTCAAAGACCTATATATAGGGACTGTAGGTTCGCTCCTAGGAACAAGTCCGTATAAGCGGACCTCCAATGTTCACATAAGCGAACCACATTGTTGACATATAAGCGGACCTGCTATGTGTCATATGAGCGAATCTATCTCTAAACTCCTATACAATATCCTATTTTCTCGTAACTCGTGCCCTGATCTAACACTCTAAGACTATGACTCGATCCAAGATGAAGTCAACAGATGAAATGCACCAACAACAACATCGCCTTTCATCCTAGGCCACCAATAATATTCCTTAAGATCCTGGTACATCTTATCCGCTCCTGGATGGATAGAGTACCGTGACTTGTGAGCTTCATCAAAAATAACCTTTCTCAAACCACCAAACAGAGGAACCCAAATCCGTCTCATGAAACATAACGTTCCTTCCTCGTTTGGTTCTAATTGCTTCTCCATCTCACGGAGATATTCCTCTTCGAAGCTTCTTTCTTTAAGAGCTTCTTTCTGTGCGGCACGAATGCACAAGGAAAGATCCGTCTGGATAATCATCTCTAAAGCCCTAACCCTTATGGGCTTGATCCTTTCTTTTCGAATTAGGGCATTGGCGACCACATTCGCCTTCCCTGGATGATACTTGATCTCATAGTCGTAATCGTTCAATAATTCGACCCAGCGTCTTTGTCTCATATTTAGCTCCTTCTGGTTGAATATGTGTTGTAGACTCTTATGATCCGTGAAGATTGTACACTTTGTACCATATAAATAATGTCTCCAAATCTTCAATGCGAATACCACTGCGCCTAGCTCCAAGTCATGCATGGTATAATTCTTTTCATGAACTTTCAATTGGCGCGATGCGTATGCTATAACTTTCTGGCGTTGCATCAACACGCAACCCAAACCTTGACGCGAGATCGGCGCATTGCAAAGCTTGTCTTTCAATAACTGGAATGCTTCTTCTTGTTTGATTCCCCAATCAAACTTCTTATCCTTATGCGTGAGGAAGGTCAAGGGTTGAGCGATTTTTGAGAAATCCTCGATAAACCTTTGATAGTACCCGGCCAAACCTAAGAATTGTCGAATCTCAGTTGGCATCTTTGGAGTCTCCCAATTCTTTATCGCTTCGATCTTTGTGGGATCCACGTGGATTCCATCCCCATTAACCACGTGTCCAAGAAATTGGACTTCGCGTAACCAAAATTCGCACTTCGAGAATTTGGCATACAACTTTTCCTTTTTCAGCAACTCCAAAATAGCTCTTAAATGTTGTTCGTGTTCAGCCTTTGTCTTTGAATAGATCAAAATATCGTCTATAAATGCGATTACAAACTTATCCAAGTATGGCTTGCAGACTCGGTTCATTAGGTCCATGAAAACTGCAGGTGCATTCGTCAACCCAAACGGCAAAACTAGGAACTCGTAATGTCCATAGCGAGTCCTAAAAGCGGTTTTCAGGATACTTTCCTCTTGTATCCTTAGTTGGTGATATCCAGATCGAAGATCGATCTTTGAATAAAAGCTTGAGCCTTGCAACTGGTCAAATAGATCATCGATCCTTGGCAGAGGATACCTATTCTTGATAGTCAACTTGTTCAACTCCCGGTAGTCAATACACATACGAAAACTACCGTCCTTCTTCTTGACAAACAGAACTGGAGCTCCCCAAGGTGAGAAGCTTGGTCGGATGAATCCCTTGTCTAGCAACTCTTGAAGTTGTGTTGACAATTCCTACATTTCTTGTCACACCCCAACCGATGGCGGAAACATCGGGATGAGACGAACAAATTGCTCAAAACAACATAACACTATCGTGACAATATGAATTAAATCATTTTATTAAAACTAAAGAACAATACATTATCTCAACATGATTAAATCATAAATCATCTGTCCACCATAGTTTATTTTCTAGGTGAGTTTCTAGTCCACCCTAACTTGGTTATTGAATCTTGTACTTTCAACCTGCAATATGTATTAAAATAATGTCAACAAAAACATGTTGGCGAGTATACAAGTTTTCATACATAGTAAATACATGTTTAAAATGTTTACTCAATTCCAAATGTGAAATACCATACCATATTGACAGTATATACTCGAAACGATGTTACTCTATGTGCCCAAACCAAAGTTTAACGCAATTAAAGTGTACCCAAACGAGTTTGAGTAGGTTGACATAGTTTAACCTAACAATACCTGCTCGTAGAACAGGAGGGGCGTTTCTCAACCTATAGCGCTACCATTGTTAGGGGAGGCTTGTACGAAGTTAATGAACACATAGTCATTAGGTGTTTACAGTAGCATAACATGTCTAACATGAATAGAGTGTGTCACATAGAATATGGAATGAGTGTGCATAAAATGTTTAATGTGTTGTGATGTTTGATATGTAATACATATTGCACCCAAAAGTGGAAAATAGAAAATGGGTCATGTATACTCACATTGATTGCATTGCGATTTCTTGTAAAAGCGCACGAGTAAAGATTGGAAAATCCAAGAGAACGAATGATTATCCTAGATAATTAAAACGTCACGTAACGAACACGTTATTATTTGTAGGTTAAATAAGATTCCTAATATTTGTGGTTATCGATTATGGATTATAAAAAGAAAAGATTGAGATAAAATTATTAATAAATGTTTTATATAAAGAAAAGAAAAAAAAAGAAATAAATATTTGATTTTTATATTTTAAACCGAAACATATATAAGCTTGATTTATAACATGTCATTTGATAATAAAACATTTAAACATGTTTGTTTGTAAAAGAAACCTTTTAAATAACTATCCAAACTTCAGGGACTATAGTTGTAGAAATCCCAAAACTTTAACACATTTAATTCTCACAGTCATCTTTTTCGTTTAACAAGATTGTGTTCTTATTTCAATTTAAAGCACATATAGGTTGATCATTTTTCTCTTATATATATATAAACACATACTTAAACTGTGACACTTGTTTCATACGTTATTGTCGATTTAGAAGTTCTTAAACATTGAAAATATATAGTATCTCAACAGTGGGTCGAAAAGAAAAGAAACAAAGGATTAAAGAAATGTATACCGAAAAGATAAGGTTTACGAGTCGAGTTCCGTGGTGGTTGTTTCCGATGCAAACTCCGGTTACCGGCAAAAGGCTTGGGACTCCGGCGAAACTCCGGTTGTCTTCTCCGAGGACGTCGGACTCCTCCGGTGTTAAAAATCAAAGTTAGTATACTCTACTAGTGGACTAAATCGAGGGAACAAGAAAATTAAGAAAGTATACCAAACAAAAGGATGTCGTGAGTTCCGACGTAGCGACTTCGGCGAGAATTCGAGTTCTAGCGACGTCTCCGATGTTGCGAGCTCCCACTCCGGTTGTCTCTCGCAAGGTCTCGTAACTCTCCGATGAATGTGACCCTGTTCGAATAAGAGTAGAGGGGGTTTGTGGGTGTCGAGTTGAAAGGGAGGTGTGAACGATGTGAATTGGAGTGGAGGAATTCGATATTTATAGGTGTTTAGGAAGATCTCGTAAAGTATGGAAACGCGGAATTCTGGTCCACTCCGATCAATCAGCGAAAATGAGAAAGGAAACAGTGTAATTGATGGACAATCCCACAAATCTGGATGCCTGAAAGAAAGGAAAGGAACAGCTAATTGTTTCATGTTTCTTCGCTGTAAGGGCTGTGGCGGCAAAAGTGTTTAAAAAGGAAGCTCCGATGATAGCGCGTATAAGACAAATGAGTACTGAAGTCTTGCAGGAAATCATAAAGTGGTGCAGTGGTTTGAGACTCGTTCGTTTTACGCGTAGACCCGGGTTCGATCCCTGGGTTCTATAAGTTTTTCAATCTTTATTCTTTTTTTATTTAAAAGGTTACAATAAGACCCCCTTGACTTACAAAGCTTTAATTAATTAACAATATTAACTTGATTTAAGTTAAGTAACTTAGTTAGTTTGTATAACCTCAACTAACTTTAAAACTTAACAAGTCTAACTAGATTATTGTTATAAAAATAAAACTTTAATTTTTAAATTTAATTAATTTAATTTATTAGGATAATAAATAAATAACCATATTAATAAAAAAAAATCTTTTGACGGTTATTTAATTCGCGAAAAATATACGAGCTTCAAGGGTTAGGATCCAAAATTCAGAACGGGTCGGATTTTGGAACGGGTTGATTTTGACGGGGGTTACAGTCTCCCCTACTTTAGGAGATTTCGTCCTCGAAATCTAAGAGAAGCCTTTTAAAGATTTAAATGAAAGAATAGATGAGAATTGATCATAATGATTTTTTTGAGAAGAATTATTTCCATGAATGCGTCACATAGTATATATTGTTTCAAATGGTTTCACATAGCATATAGTTTTCCAAATAATTCCACATAGTGTAACATGAATTATTCACATAGAGTAACATGTATAATGAAAGCGTAATAAATTTAGTTTGTTCATGAAAGAGTATCATTAATCATTTTAGATTGCGACAATAGTGCGAAATGTGTCTCCTAGCTAGAAGTGAATGAAACGCTCAAACGTAAAACACATAATAATTGAGATAACATAAAAGAGATTTAACGTAAAACATGGATTGTCACGGAACGTAACATACGACAATTCCAAAGTGAATCGAAGTCCTTTTCGAATTAAGGAAACGTGCTTTGGCCTAATGGACAAATACTCTCATCGAGGAGCGACTAACGATATTTGTCCTTCCAGTTACTACACGTCCTTAATCGATTGGGAAAATCGAAAGTTTGGCGAGAATGAAAATCGAGGAGTGGGACTAGTTAAACAAGATGCGAGTATCACCTCTAACTTGATAACATCGTACCCTAATGTGGTTGGTACTTATCAAAAGATAAGGGTCCACTAGAATATGAAATGGAAAACTCCCTTCAAGGTTTGGATATCACTCCTAACTTGAGGGTAGATTTCGTGCAAAAATCAAAGTATAGTTGAGTGAAAGTCATCACCAAGTGTGGGAATCACCCCTATCTTGATGAATCGTTTCGATTGTGTTACATGAGTGTCTTCAAAGCCTCCAAGTGTATTGTGTTAGCCTTAGGAAAGGCATGTATATTAAAAGTCCAAGAAAGTAGAGGATAGCAAAGAAGATAGAAAGGAAGTTGTTTTAAGCAACACATAGTGAATAAGCTCCTAAACTATAGACTAGGCAAGGCATTCCTATTTCCCTATAGTTATGGCTCTGATACCAATCTGGTATCAGAGTACTCCTACTATAGGCTAGGCAAAAGTAAGGCAATCCTACCAAATTCCCTATAGTTATGGCTCTGATACCAATCTGTCACACCCCAACCGATGGCGGAAACATCGGGATGAGACGAACAAATTGCTCAAAACAACATAACACTATCGTGACAATATGAATTAAATCATTTTATTAAAACTAAAGAACAATACATTATCTCAACATGATTAAATCATAAATCATCTGTCCACCATAGTTTATTTTCTAGGTGAGTTTCTAGTCCACCCTAACTTGGTTCTTGAATCTTGTACTTTCAACCTGCAATATGTATTAAAATAATGTCAACAAAAACATGTTGGCGAGTATACAAGTTTTCATACATAGTAAATACATGTTTAAAATGTTTACTCAATTCCAAATGTGAAAAACCATACCATATTGACAGTATATACTCGAAACGATGTTACTCTATGTGCCCAAACCAAAGTTTAACGCAATTAAAGTGTACCCAAACGAGTTTGAGTAGGTTGACATAGTTTAACCTAACAATACCTGCTCGTAGAACAGGAGGGGCGTTTCTCAACCTATAGCGCTACCATTGTTAGGGGAGGCTTGTACGAAGTTAATGAACACATAGTCATTAGGTGTTTACAGTAGCATAACATGTCTAACATGAATAGAGTGTGTCACATAGAATATGGAATGAGTGTGCATAAAATGTTTAATGTGTTGTGATGTTTGATATGTAATACATATTGCACCCAAAAGTGGAAAATAGAAAATGGGTCATGTATACTCACATTGATTGCGTTGCGATTTCTTGTAAAAGCGCACGAGTAAAGATTGGAAAATCCAAGAGAACGAATGATTATCCTAGATAATTAAAACGTCACGTAACGAACACGTTATTATTTGTAGGTTAAATAAGATTCCTAATATTTGTGGTTATCGATTATGGATTATAAAAAGAAAAGATTGAGATAAAATTATTAATAAATGTTTTATATAAAGAAAAGAAAAAAAAGAAATAAATATTTGATTTCTATATTTTAAACCGAAACATATATAAGCTTGATTTATAACATGTCATTTGATAATAAAACATTTAAACATGTTTGTTTGTAAAAGAAACCTTTTAAATAACTATCCAAACTTCAGGGACTATAGTTGTAGAAATCCCAAAACTTTAACACATTTAATTCTCACAGTCATCTTTTTCGTTTAACAAGATTGTGTTCTTATTTCAATTTAAAGCACATATAGGTTGATCATTTTTCTCTTATATATATATAAACACATACTTAAACTGTGACACTTGTTTCATACGTTATTGTCGATTTAGAAGTTCTTAAACATTGAAAACATATAGTATCTCAACAGTGGGTCGAAAAGAAAAGAAACAAAGGATTAAAGAAATGTATACCGAAAAGATAAGGTTTACGAGTCAAGTTCCGTGGTGGTTGTTTCCGATGCAAACTTTGGTTACCGGCGAAAGGCTTGGGACTCCGGCGAAACTCCGGTTGTCTTCTCCGAGGACGTCGGACTCCTCCGGTGTTAAAAATCAAAGTTAGTATACTCTACTAGTGGACTAAATCGAGGGAACAAGAAAATTAAGAAATTATACCAAACAAAAGGATGTCGTGAGTTCCGACGTAGCGACTTCGGCGAGAATTCGAGTTCTAGCGACGTCTCCGATGTTGCGAGCTCCCACTCCGGTTGTCTCTCGCAAGGTCTCGTAACTCTCCGATGAATGTGACCCTGTTCGAATGAGAGTAGAGGGGGTTTGTGGGTGTCGAGTTGAAAGGGAGGTGTGAACGATGTGAATTGGAGTGGAGGAATTCGATATTTATAGGTGTTTAGGAAGATCTCGTAAAGTATGGAAACGCGGAATTCTGGTCCACTCCGATCAATCAGCGAAAATGAGAAAGGAAA
This sequence comes from Helianthus annuus, assembly GCF_002127325.2. Taxonomy (NCBI): domain Eukaryota; kingdom Viridiplantae; phylum Streptophyta; class Magnoliopsida; order Asterales; family Asteraceae; genus Helianthus; species Helianthus annuus. The sequence continues at coordinate 123,124,725 of NC_035436.2, forward strand.
CAGTGTAATTGATGGACAATCCCACAAATCTGGATGCCTGAAAGAAAGGAAAGGAACAACTAATTGTTTCATGTTTCTTCGCTGTAAGGGCTGTGGCGGCAAAAGTGTTTAAAAAGGAAGCTCCGATGATAGCGCGTATAAGACAAATGAGTACTGAAGTCTTGTAGGAAATCATAAAGTGGTGCAGTGGTTTGAGACTCGTTCGTTTTACGCGTAGACCCGGGTTCGATCCCTGGGTTCTATAAGTTTTACAATCTTTATTTTTTTTATTTAAAAGGTTACAATAAGACCCCCTTGACTTACAAAGCTTTAATTAATTAACAATATTAACTTGATTTAAGTTAAGTAACTTAGTTAGTTTGTATAACCTCAACTAACTTTAAAACTTAACAAGTCTAACTAGATTATTGTTATAAAAATAAAACTTTAATTTTTAAATTTAATTAATTTAATTTATTAGGATAATAAATAAATAACCATATTAATAAAAAAAAATCTTTTGACGGTTATTTAATTCGCGAAAAATATCCGAGCTTCAAGGGTTAGGATCCAAAATTCAGAACGGGTCGGATTTTGGAACGGGTTGATTTTGACGGGGGTTACATTTCTGAAGGTGCAAGTCGATAAGGTGCCTTAGCCACAGGCGTGACGCCTGGAACTAAGTCGATGTGGAACTCCACTTGCCTTTGGGGTGGCAATCTTGGCAAGTCCTCTGGAAAGACTTCAGGATACTCCTTCACGACAGGGATGTCTTCGATCTTCGGCTCGGCAGCTTCTTTATCCACGATGTGTGCCAAAAAGGCAACACATCCCTTCTGTAAACACTTTCGAGCTTTCAGACAACTGATGATTTTCAAAGGCGTATCACGCTTTTTTCCGTGAACCACGATCGTTTCTCCATCTTCTGTTGGGATGCGAATGATCTTTTCGTGACAAATAACCTCAGCCTTGTTGCTCGACAACCAATCCATTCCTACTACCACATCAAAGCTTCCCAACTTGACCGGTAGTAGATCCAAAGCGAACTCACATTCTCCCAACTCGATTACACAACCTCTGACAACTTCATTTGCTTCAACTAGCTTTCCATTAGCCAGTTCAATTGAGTACGGGATATCTAATTTACTAGCAGTTAACCCAAGCATTCTCTTAAATTTTAACGACATGAAGCTATAGTCGGCACCAGTATCAAACAAAACAGATGCAAAGCGTTGGTTTATAGGGAACGTACCAGTGATAACATTCGGATCCTGGCGCGCTTCCCTTGCTCCGATGTTAAAGACTCTTCCCCGTGCTTGGTTCAATTTTGGACATTCCCTCTTAAAGTGCCCAATATCTCCACAATTAAAACAGCCCAGTCTCTGACCATTACCACCTCCGTTCCCATCTTGAGCATTGTTTTGGTTGCGATTCCCATTACCAGCTTGATTCGCAACGTTTCCTCGGTTTCCATTTCCGCCATTATTCCCTTGCAGACGATTTGCATTACCACCACGGTTGTTGTTCCTATTACCAAAACCTCCTTGGCCTCCCCGGCCAGCACTAACCCAACAAGTATCCTTCAAGTGGCCGACTTTCCCACAAGCTTCACATGTTTTTCGTCCACACCGGTGTCACACCCCGGCCGTATATAACATGCAACCGCGGCGGAAACACCGGGGAGTGTTGGGACAGAATTAATTGTTTCACAACTATGGCATACAAAATTATATTTTATTTATTAAACACGAGTGTTACATTGTTTCAAAACAGGAAATAAATTGTTCAGAACATATTCAAACTAAGTCTATCTTCTTTTTATGTCTCTAAGGCACAGGTCCGCCCTAGTGTCACAATCATCATCCTAAGCGACAGCTCCTGAAAACACATGTGAAAGTAGGTACGTCAGCATAAAAATGCCTGTGAGATACATAGGTTTTGTGAAAATGGGATTCATGACTTGAGTTTAAAGAAAACGTTTAATAAAAGTCAGTCATGAACCTTGTAAATTGTTTTGTCTTGTAAATCATTTGAAAAATGATAAAACCAGATGATATGTATAGATGAATGTAAGGTTAAACGAATAACCAAGTAAAATGAGTTAAATAAGATAAGTTGTTGGTAAAAATAATGTCTTGTGAAGAATATATTATTTGTGTAAAATGTAATATGTCTAAACTGAAATGATTTAGATAACACAACGATATGTAATATTTTACAAACACTTATATATAGGAAGTACCAGCGGCGTATCCACCATGTTTGTATCGTATTACACTCGTTTCGTTACTCAAATCGTTTACCCAAACCAACCACCATGTAAATTGTTCATGTATAAATCAATTGTCAAGTGTTATTGTGTAGACCACATCGAAATGTCTATGTTCAATGTAAACCACCAAATATGTATATCAATGTCAAAATGTTTATGTTTAATGTAGATCATGTAATGTGTACCCAAAATATATAATGTATGGTAAGTGAAATGTATCAACTAAACCGTATGTAAAATGCACAAAAAACAAGGTATTAAAGTAAAACATGGTTTAAATCAACGTTATGTTTTGTGGAACAAATGCATGCTATATTGATACAAACATTTTTGCGGTATTGTGAAAATGCATATATCCAAGCCTTGAGACTGTGGCGATAAACCCTTAAACAAATTAAAGGTTTATCTAAGTTATGTGTATCGAATTCGGTCATTCCTTTCATCCAAACCAACCTAGGATGTCCGAAACGGGAGTTGTCAATTCCTATGGTACCACTACCTACTAACGGGCGGCATGATCGGTGTTAATGAATGTACATTGTATAATTTAAACAAACCAAATGTCATACCAAAATGTAGGCATGTGATTGAATAATTGTTGTAGGTCCCCTTGATGTGTATGGATCTTCACAGAATCGTCTTTCCAATCAAGAGTGCGGAATCCTCTTGATCAGAATAAGCAGAAAACGTGTAGAAAACAGAAACAGCAATTCCAATCAAACCGGGTTTCTATTGATTATCAAACTTTCGTATTACAATCAATCTAAACCCTAACCAACACAATTTCGTCCAAGACCTAGTCCCTCACGAAATTGCTCTCTCAAACACTGTTTTGGCTGATTAACCTAAACCCTAATGTCTAACCTTGTTTATATAACACAAGGTTTACAAGTGGGCTAGGTCAAGACTCTTGGGCTGCGAATTGGACAGGCCCAATTCGCCCCCATCACCCAATTCCTTGGGTGTAGTTAGCCCAAACTCTATAATCTCACTATTACAAAGCTAAACCCGCTAACTGTTTATCGTTTAACTAATTACAAGATATCCAAAGACCAAATCTAAGCTGTTGTCACAAACATGCACCAACAAACTCCCCCTTGACAATAGCTTCATAAAAACTTTGTCTTGAGTCAAAACTTTGTCTTCGGTCTTCTTGCAATCTTCAAGTAGTCTTGCACTGTCTTTGGTCTTTGGATAGCTTCAGCTTCAATAGCTTCTGTCAGCAACAGACTCCCCCTAAGCTGATGCATCCAATCACCAAATCTTCAACACGTTAGCGTATGAGTAAACTCCAGTTTAGCATTTGCACAGCAATCTTCACACTCTTCAATCTTGTCTGCAATATAGAAAGGAGGTTCTACCATGCATCCAATCAAACTCTCATCTTCACAGCAACTATCTTCTCAGCAACTATCTTCTCAGCAACATACTGCTTCAATCTGTATACTATAAAACAAACATCTCGAGAAACCATAAGAATTTTTTTAACAAAGTTAAATAAATTATCATTTTTCAAGAGATTAGTTAAACTGTATCACAGATTAAGCATTTTCAATTTCATCACCAACACGCAAAACTTTTGTCCAACACTGAAGAACCTGCCTGATTTTCAAATTTTGAACTCACTTACTAACACCGTCTCCCCCTATCAGTAACAATTCCTCCAAGAATAACAGTTTTCCGTACATTAAGAATTTTTAAACAGAAAAAGACACTATTTTTGGATTTTTTTATTTTTCTGAAAGCAAGTAAATAACAAAAACAATAAACACTCTATTTTTGTGAGAATCACTGGTAAGAAGATCATATTAGCACAAGCAAACTGTTTCACACAATCATATAATTCTTTATTTAATTTTTCGTGAAAAGCAGTTCAAGACGATTACCAGTATGTTTGTCCACTTAAAAAAAATGCATGAACATTTCAAGTACCATTACCATATGATACGTTAAGGTAATTTTATTTTATGAAATACGAGCGTGTCCCACAAAAGGATATACCCCCACGATCAAGGTATGCACAAAGATTCATCGTAGTAGGTGAGTATACTGAATTCATCCTTTAAGATATCCTGACTGTGTCTAGGTCTGCATTGAAACTGTTTTATCATGTTTTGATTTCTTAACTATGAACACCCAATTAAATACAAATCAGATCCTGGAAATATAAACAGCACACTCTATCATGCAAGTATCTTCCCTACCACATATTTCACAAGTCCAATCCAGAGTTCTGAAATCTTAACTGGGATTAGGTTGAGAAGAGAAAAGAATAGATCTTAGTAGAGATGGTATAATATACAAATCAAATGAGATTTTCTCAGTTTGATATAGGTTTCTTGGGTTTCTTTTGGGCACTAGAGGGCCTCTTTCGGGTGTATTAGATCTATAGCGCGACAACGAACAGCTAGGTCAGCATGTATCTGGATGCAGCAGAAGCTGTCGTTGCCTAGCACCTCCAGGTCAGCATATATCTGGATGCAGCAGAGGAGGTACACGACTTTTTTCAGAGAAGATTTCAGAATCAGATCAAAATTGTGTGTATCGGGAAATATACAGACATTCAAATAGAAATGAGCTAATTCCAAGTGACTATCTTTCCTGGGGTCATGTACAATTTTAGTTCTAACAGACAGACAGCCAAGATATCCCTAGTTGAAACAACAGTATAAAGACCCAAAACTTCAGATTTTGGCAATCTATCAACGCAAGAATTAAGGTCATTAAACCATACATCACTGATATGTTCCCCACTCATATTCAGTTCATTTAAGTTTATATCACATTGGTAAGTTGATTAGTTCATGCTTTTCGCCTACTGGTACATCATATAATGAAGCTGCTATCAGACTTAAGCAATTTATGGTTCAACTTCAGTGTGACAGTCTAACTTGCCGATGTACTATCATCTCTTCTTTTTCACACAGTGAAATCTCATTTTTGATTTTCTATTTTTTTTATGTTTTTTTATCTTTCATTTTATTTTTTGATTTTTAAGAAAAACAGTAAAGTATTTACAAAAATTCTTATGAAAAACCAGTTATTCAGGATTCCTCATCCCGTTGAGTTCGACTAAGTGTTCAAAGCGAGCCCTGTCAAATGCTTTAGTGTAAAGATCTGCCAGGCTATCTTCTGTGTCGACTCAACACTTTGAACTACAAATTTAAATCATTTAATATATATAAATCATCAATCTCACATCCCCCGTCCTGTGCCTGAAGCAGCCACTATCAACATAAGTTGATAATCCTCCTTAGCAGCTCCTGCACACACCAACTAAGAAATTAGTTAGATTGGGGGACCCAAGCCTTAATGGTCTTGGGTCGTCCAAATTCACTAACAACTGGACCATCCATCCAATATCCATTACTCCTAACTGGAGTCTTGGATCTCAGACCTGTTGGAGGAAATGGGTTTTGATTTCCACTAGGTCTTTGGTCCTGAGGGTTCCTATATACATTTGGACAATTTGACCTTTGGAAATTTTGATTTTGAAACCTTAAGTTTTGATTCCAAGAAGCTTGATTGTTATAATTTCTAAAGCCATTGTTATAAAAAGTTCGACCACCATTATTCTGGTATCGATTTTGATATTGACTTTGACCTCTGAAATTATTTGAATTAAAATTGTTCATTCTAGGTGAACTGCTTCTAGGTCTCTGATATCTGCCTGGTGGAGATCTAGGCTGAAATCTAGGTTGATTTCTCTGAAAACGTAGAACTTGTGGAGTTCCTGTTCCAGCCTTATCTACACCAGCAGCAACATTTTCTGGTTGCTTAGGAGCAGATTTCTTTGGAGAATTTGAACCTTTCTCCTCACTATCACCACTCTTCACTGGTAATTTCCCTCTCTGTTTGTCACTCATTTGTGCTTCACCATTTTTGTTAGGACAGCAGCTAGCTACATGTCCCTTTGCATGACACCTGAAGCACGATCTCCTTTTCAAAGACTTCTTAGCAGGAGTCTCTGAGGTAGATCCCTTATCAGATGGTGATGATGCCTTGGAAGAATTTTGTTCAGTTTGCTTTGATTCAGATTTTTCTTTGTTTTTATTCTTAGCAAACTCTACATTTGATTCTTTTTCAATAACAGCAGTTTCATTTTTCATATCACTACCTTGAACAAAATTAATCTTTTTAACAAAAGTTTGATTTTTGCTCTTAGGAGGTGAATTTTTCTTTTTCAAAGATTCCCTGTTATTGTTCTTCCTAGCATCACCATTCTCAGACCCTTCACCTTGACTTGATGTCGATCCGAAACTACTTGGTGCAGTTGACATATAGGCTGCTATCTCATCTTCACCAGGGAGGAAAGAATAGTCATGACTAAGAGGAGGTGGGACTTCATTAAAGCCCTGGAAGCCCACAGTGGTCTTGTCATTACTCTTCTTTAACCCACCCATCATGTGTTTCATAACAAAAGACGAATCTCTGAATTGACTTAATTTCTGTTCAAGTTCAATAATTTTGAGTTGTGCATCTGACAACTCTTTGTTTTTATCAGAAATCTCTTTTGTTTTTTCAGCCATCATTTCGTGAGCTAAGTCTATTACTTGAAGTTTTTCGTTTAATTTGCATGTCAAGGCTTCGATTTCACTTTCATAACCTTTTATCTTCTTCAAGTATAGAGATTCATTTCTTTTAGCAAAAAAATTTGATTCTTTTATGCTAGACATCTCGCTCACCAGACTTTGATTTTGAGCTAACAACCTGTCAACTTCACCCTGTAGTTCACGACACCTCAAACACACAGAATTAGATTGTACCTCTTTTTCATGAACTTCTTTGGTTTGATCAGCAACAACCTGTTCAGTTTCACTCTTTTTCTCTATGTCAGCATCATCCACTTTTACTTCAGCATTCTCCACTTGAGCTTCATTACTTTTCACTTCTGATTCAACATCACTCACAGTAGTTTCAGCCTCAACAACTGGCACTATCTCTGCCATAAATGCCTGAGTAGCACTCTCATTTCCCTGATATCTCTTTTGTAATGCATCCCACATATCCTTTGAATTTGTGTACTTTGTGAAGGTATGCTTGATGCTATCAGGTAAGGATGACTTTATTGCAGCTAAAGCTCTCTTTTCAGCTTCATGCACTTTCTTATCAGCCTCATTCATGTTCACGTAGTTTGTTCTACGTTGTCTGCCCTCAAAAGCATGTACTGGGTTTATGTACCCATCTTCAATACATATCCACATGCGTGCATCCTGAGATTTAATAAAGGATTTGAAGTTGTCTTTCCAAGTAAGATAGTTCTCCACCTTCATCATCTTAGGTGCATTCAACTTGGTCATGTTCGACATTTTAAACGTTGCAGACTGAGAAAACAGGGGTTACCAAATTATACCGTTAGAATCGTCTCGCAAAGACGAATCCAATGATATATAATGTCAAAAACTGAATTCGGGATTTTACAGAGTCTTTTTTTTTTTTTTTGTCCTAAAAATCACACGAGTTCAACGGTCCAAACGGTTCTGTCTAACGAGTTACGGATCAATTTCTATTTTCAAAACACCGAAAAATTTCCGACGCTTGCCAACTGAAATTCCACCTCTTAATTTTGCTGATAATTTCGCTGGGAATACTGTTAAATTCGCTGGTTATCCACTTAATTTCGCTGGTTATGCTGCTTAATTCGCTGATCAGTTTAAATTTGCTGGTTATTTCGCTGAAAAGGCTAATTTTGCTGGTTTACTTTCGCTGGTCAAAATCGCCGCTTAATTTCGCTGAAACCGTGATAATTTCGCTGTGGAAAATTATTACGATTACCAAAGTCGCCTTTGGATTTTAAATTCGCTTATCAGTTAATTTCGCTGGGACAGATCAACGCAATAGTTAAATTCGCCAGAGTATTTCGCTGGTCAGTTAAATTCTCTGGTTTCTCAGCAAATTTAACTATCTTGTTCAACAAGCAGCTAATTACGCCAATCAGTTAATTTCGCAGATCTGCAAATTTTGGAAGGTTAATCTTTTCGAAATTCTGATTATTCTCCAACACAATTCTGCAAAATCAAACAAGCAAATCAGTCAACTTTTGATGAAATTTTTATGAAATTTATGAAGAACAAGAAGAACAGTCTTCGAATCTTCAAGAAATTCAGCCAAAATTCTTCAAAACTATCAGCCAAAAACAATCCTGCAAACCCTAAAAACCTGCAAAACAGCAATCAAACAACCCAGAATATCAAAACAGCCAAAAAAATTTCGAAAATCTGTATCAAACCAAGAAAAATTTCGAAAATTTATAAACCCTAATTTTCAGGTTTATCAAAAATTTCGAAATCACTCCCTGTTTCTGCAGCAAACAATTCTGAACCGAGCAACCAAGAGCCTAATGCTCTGATACCAATTGTAGGTCCCCTTGATGTGTATGGATCTTCACAGAATCGTCTTTCCAATCAAGAGTGCGGAATCCTCTTGATCAGAATAATTAGAAAACGTGTAGAAAACAGAAACAGCAATTCCAATCAAACCGGGTTTCTATTGATTATCAAACTTTCGTATTACAATCAATCTAAACCCTAACCAACACAATTTCGTCCAAGACCTAGTCCCTCACGAAATTGCTCTCTCAAACACTGTTTTGGCTGATTAACCTAAACCCTAATGTCTAACCTTGTTTATATAACACAAGGTTTACAAGTGGGCTAGGTCAAGACTCTTGGGCTGCGAATTGGACAGGCCCAATTCGCCCCCATCACCCAATTCCTTGGGTGTAGTTAGCCCAAACTCTATAATCTCACTATTACAAAGCTAAACCCGCTAACTGTTTATCGTTTAACTAATTACAAGATATCCAAAGACCAAATCTAAGCTGTTGTCACAAACATGCACCAACAATTGTACTAAGTACGCACACAATGGGCATACATAGCATAAAATGTAGTGTAAAATGATGTACTAAGTACGCACACAATGGGCATACATAGCATAAAAGTCATGTAAATGAATGTGCTAGCATGCTCAGTCAACATACATAGCAGAAAAGGTAATGTAAAACAATGTGCTTAATATGCTAAGTAAACATATGTAGCAAAATAATGTAATGTAAATCATGTACTAAAGAACATAGCAAGTATATGATGTGAAAACAGGAAAGCAAGAAAGTAACAAGTAGGCACATGTGTTTCACCCCAAAACAGTTTGGAAAACAGTAAAAGAGGGGTTCAATGTACTCACCTGAGATTGCTTTGTAGTTCTTGTATAACAACCAAATAATGCTAGAGATCACGGATATCAAATGGCACCTAATAGGTAGCTATATTAATATACCGGACCAAAATCGGAAGGATCGGATAGTATGCGGGTTCGTAAACCAAACGAGTATGGAGACTCATGTAATATAGTTTAACAAAGCCTACAAACTAAAATGAAACCTAACCTAAGTGCTTACGACCCATCACGACCCGTTTAGGTAGCTTATGTTACCTTAACGCGTCGTTCGCGAAGAACGCGTTTGAAACGCCTAACATCGTGACCATAAGGTATAACCTCGGAAGGTTACAGCTATGGTCACCTAATGTGTTTGGTCAGATCCTAATGATCGACCAAATGGGTCGGGTTCGAAAGTGTAAGCGATTGTTTAGATCGCTTACCTTACGACCCTATATAAGTACTAAACTAAAAGTGACGAGCTAAGCATGTTAGAACATGCTTAACTAAGTTTAGAAAACAGGTTTGGTATCAAAACAAACGGTTTTGATACCCACGAGTAGTTTGGTTACAAAATACGCAAGAATGCGCATTTTGGCTGAAACTACGACTCGTCACTGAGCCTAGATAACGTGGTAATCAGTAGGTATAGTCACTACGGACTATAACCATCGTGATCACGCTCACGTTATGAAGTTCCAACGAACTTCGTGTTGACCATAGGCTGGTCAACGCAGAAAGTCAAAGAAAACTTTGACTTTCGGACTTGAAAAGCGAATAAAAGAACGAAAGAACACTTACGAAGGGTCCCCGAAAGCTAATCTCGATCCAGGAGCTCAGGTATGAAGCAAAGGCCTCAACTTAGAGCTTTAGATCAGATTTTGTGGGTTTTTAACCAAAAGGGGGGAGGGTATTTATAGGAAAAGTAAGACCGCTAGGATCGTTTCTTGAATAACGTGCCACGATCTAAGCCGTACACTTGTCGCAAAGTTGTGGTAGCTTATTTTGCCCCGACCATAGGAATTTGACACGTGTCGTTGCCCTTTGGGTGATCGAAAGGCCATTGCAAGTGGATCAGAAAACATTGAATCTGGTATGTATGTCTGACGCGGCCCGCGTCAGGATACACACAAAACCCAGGCGGGCCGCCTGGCCTTGTCTGATCAGCACAAACTTTCAGATATTACAGTTTTAGTCCCTGTTGCATATTTAAGCCATTTCCGACACTTCTAAGGCCCGTAAAGCCAACTTTAAGGCCCTAAAATGATGTCTAAACATTGTGGACAAGAAACATGCTCAAAAATATGTCGGATGTTGGTTCGTTTGGCCGTACGATCGCGATGTTCGCTTAATTACGACGGAATGCGCATAAGCGCGAAAAATGATCCAAATTGCGCGACGAATGGATTTTTCTCATGCCAAACACTAAGGCATAATATTAGGATGCTTACATAAATTTTTGGATGTCCGGATGTATTCAGAACGTAAGTTATGCGCGAAAGTGCAAACTTGTGTACTTTTTGACACTTTTAGCCCCTGAATGATCCAAAAGTTTGTTTTAGCATACCAAATCCCTCAAACCCTATTTCTAAGCTATGTAAAAGATATTTATGGTATGTTTAACTTATGGACATGTTCCGGAATGTCTGTTTCAGTTCAAATTGGCATACTTTCGCTATTTGTCAAGTTTAGTCCCTGTAAGCGAATTAACTTGTTTTTGCCATACCAAAGCCTTCAAAACTTATTTCTAAGTTATGTAAAGGTTATTTAAGGTATGTTGAGTATATGTTGATGTTCTGGAGTATTTGTCGCATTAAACTGAGTACGTTTACGCACCAGTTTGCGTATAATTCTCCAGAAGGCGATGTAGAGTTTAAAATCGAACAAAAGTCAAAACATAAAAAATGTAAAACACAACCAAACAAATATTCCGATCAAATAACATTGTTTTATTGATAATTGAACTGTTCATAATGATTTCGAGCACAAATGTTACAGTCTCCCCTACTTGTGGAAATTTCGCCCCGAAATTTATTTAGAGGAAACTCGTGGAAAAAGATGCGGATATTTTGCCTTCATTTGATATTCGCGTTCCCAAGTAAACTCGGGTCCACATTTAGATTCCCAGTGAACCTTGACCAAAGGAATGCGCTTGCGTTTAAGCCACTTGACTTCACGTTCCATGATTTCTACCGGTTTCTCAACAAATTTCAGTGTTTTATCAACACGAATTTCGTCAAGCGGTATGTGGAGGTTCTCATCAGCTAAACACCTCTTGAGATTGGACACGTGAAAGGTTGGATGAACATTTCCAAGTTCAGGAGCTAACTCAAGTCTGTAGGCTACCTTACCGATTCTTTCGACGATCTTGAATGGTCCAACGTATCTAGGTGCAAGTTTTCCTTTCTTTTCGAATCTGATCACACCTTTCCAAGGTGAGACCTTAAGTAATACTCGATCACCGACTTGAAAATCCAAGGGCTTGCGTTTTAGGTCCGCGTAACTCTTTTAACGACTTCTAGCTGTCTGAAGGTTATCACGAACTTTCTTAACCTTATCTGTTGTCTCTAAAATGAGGGCAGGTCCAGTAAGCTGAGCCTCGCCGATCTCATTCCAGCTGTAACATCCGTCAAAAACGGATATTCTAAAATCCGACCCGTTTTAAATTTTTTATCCTAATCCTTCAACTCAAGAGCTTCGCAAAATAGATAATCGTTGAAAGACTCCCAATCCATTATAAAAAAATGGTTATTTATTTTATTTAATTAATTAAATTAATTAAGTTTACAATTTAAAAGTTTTATTCTTTCTATTTTTATAAATAAATAATCTAGTTAACCTCGTTAGATTTTAAAGTTAGTTTTAAAAAAAAGTAAAACAAGTTAACCTAGTTAGTAAACCAAGTTAATTTACCTATTTAATTACTTATTTTAATCAATTAATTTAAAGATTTATATACATAAACTAGTTAGTTTTCTTTTTAGTTTTTTTAAAAATAAGTTTTATAACTATGTTACAACTTAGTTGAGTTTAATGTATTGTTATGAGTAAAATATAACTTAGTTAGTTGGTTGATAAAATTCAGGGACCACTTATGTAACTAACAGAATTATAACAGGGACTAATGGTGTAATCTTTTGAAACTGTTAAAGAATCAAAAACAAAAAAAAGGTGACTCGAGTAAGAGTCGAACCCAGGCCAACAGCATTCTAAACCAACAACTTATCCACTCAGCTACAGCTTCCTTTTGACACAATTTTATTAATCGTTTCGTTATTAAATCGCGACATAATCGGCCATTGAAACATTCTTTTAGCCGCCCAAAATACAGCTCGCGTACAACTTTCATTTCCTTTTTACATTGCCTGATTTTTTGATGATTGATTATCATTACCGCGTTTCCTTTTTTTACGAATCAATTACGATTTCATTACGAAAATTACGGGACCTTCGAACGTTATAAGAACCGGACCATTCATCACCATTTTACCCTCACACGATCATTCTCGACACCCACACCACAACAACCTGTTTCGACACCCTCAATCCACCATATTCTCACTCGCTCTCTCGTCGATCGCGACCGCCGGAGATTGGAGTTCCATAAACCTTCAGTCGCCGGAACTTTTGAGACATCGCCGGAGACCGAGAAGACGACCGGAGACATGAAGGACCCGCCGGAAGACCCGTGCTCACGCCGGAGTTCACGTCGGAGGTTCACGACAGAATCGCTACTCTTTTTCTTTTCGTATTCGGTATACTTCTTTTATTTCGAATCATTTCATTTCCATTATTTATTTATAAGAAACCTCAGCAAAGATTTATGAAAACATGAACTGTATAGTATGGTATAGGGCTGGGTTAAGAACAATGAAGAAGATGAATATTAAAAGTCTACGTTTTAATGGAATCCCAAAACCTTCTTTTATGTGGTGGCATGAATTGTTGGCTTAATATATCATGTAAAATTAATTAAACTGGTTCAAATTTACTACAACGTTTGTTTGCAAATCAAATGCTTAATTCATTTTTTTCTAATTTAAATAACACTTTTAAAAGTTAAAAGTTAAATCCTGTTTACTGTTTTATTAATACAAAATGTCTAATTATTATTATTATTAATATTTATTATCATTATCATTATTACAATTATTATTATTATTATTATTATTATTATTATTATTATTATTATTATTATTATTATTATTATTATTATTATTATTATTATTATTATTATAAATTCATATGCTATTAAACGTAACCATAAAATCAAATTATGTAGAATTTATACAAGATTGAACTAGGATCTTATTTAATCTATAAATATTAATAAGATCGTTGTGTTGTATTGTAAACATCTAGGATAACAATTACAATTCGTTCTCTTGGAATTCTCCATCTTTACTCGTGCATCCTTACAAGAAATCGCAACGCAATCACTGTGAGTATACATGACCCTTTTTCCATTTTAAATCACTTTGGGTGCAATATATATTCCTATGCAAAACACACTATCACGTTGAACGTTATTTTATGCACCCTCTATCCAGCACGTGGAACATTTGATTCTTGTTAGACATGTTATGCTAATGTAAACATTCATGACTATATGCTCATTAACTTAGTACAAGCCTACCCTAACAATTATAGCGCTATAGGTTGAGAAACGCCCCTCTCGTTATATTAACGGGTATTGTTAGGTTAATCTATGTTAAAACCACCCATACTCTTTTGGGTAGGCACTTTAATTGCGTTAAACTTTGGTTTGGACACGTAGAGTAACATCGTTTCGAGTATACTGTCAATATGATATTGTAATTCACATTTGGATATGAGCAACATTTTAAACACGTATTATGCCATGTGTGAAAAATTGTATACTCGCCAACATGCTTTTGTTGATTGTATTTTAATACATATTGCAGGTTGATGTTCAAGAAATAAAGAAATCAAGCTAGGATGGAACTAGAAACCCATTTTAGCATAGCATTTTATTATGTTTGAATTTATGATGTACTTGAAAACAATGTATTCTCATTTGAAATTTATGAAATGAATTTAATTCATATTGTCACAATAGTGTTATGTTGTTTTGAGCAATTTGTTCGTCTCATCCCGATGTTTCCGCCATCGGTTGGGGTGTGACAGATTGGTATCAGAGCCATAACTATAGGGAATTAGGTAGGATTGCCTTACTTTTGCCTAGTCTATAGTAGGAGTACTCTGATACCAGATTGGTATCAGAGCCATAACTATAGGGAATTAGGAATGCCTTGCCTAGTCTATAGTTTAGGAGCTTATTCATTATGTGTTGCTTAAAACAACTTCCTTTCTATCTTCTTTGCTTCCCTCTACTTTCTTTTGGACTCTTAATATAGATGTCTTTGGGTGATCGAAAGGTCATTGCAAGTGGATCAGAAAACATTGAATCTGGTCTGTATGTCTGACGCGGCCCGCGTTAGGATACACACAAAACCCAGGCGGGCCGCCTGGCCTTGTCTGATCAGCACAAACTTTCAGAAATTATAGTTTTAGTCCCTGTTGCATATTTAAGCCATTTCCGACACTTCTAAGGCCCGTAAAGCCAACTTTAAGGCCCTAAATTGATGTCTAAACATTGTGGACATGAAACATGCTCAAAAATATGTCGGATGTTGGTTCGTTTGGCCGTACGATCGCGATGTTCGCTTAATTACGACGGAATGCGCATAAGCGCGAAAAATGATCCAAATTGCGCGACGAATGGATTTTTCTCATGCCAAACACTAAGGCATAATATTAGGATGCTTACATAAATTTTTGGATGTCCGGATGTATTCAGAACGTAAATGCGCGAAAGTGCAAACTTGTGCACTTTTTGACACTTTTAGCCCCTGAATGATCCAAAAGTTTGTTTTAGCATACCAAACCCCTCAAAGCCTATTTCTAAGCTATGTAAAGGATATTTGTGGTATGTTTAACTTATGGACATGTTCCGGAATGTCTGTTCAGTTCAAATTGGCATACTTTCACAGTTTGTCAAGTTTAGTCCCTGTAAGCGAATTAACTTGTTTTGCCATACCAAAGCCTTCAAAACTTATTTCTAAGTTATGTAAAGGTTATTTAAGGTATGTTGAGTATATGTTGATGTTTCGGAGTATTTGTCGCATTAAACTGAGTACGTTTACGCACCAGTTTGCGTATAATTCTCTAGAAGGAGATGTAGAGTTTAAAATCGAACAAAAGTCAAAACATAAAAAATGTAAAACACAACCAAACAAATATTGGGATCAAATAACATTCTTTTTTTATTGATAATTGAACTGTTCATAATGATTCCGAGCACAAATGTTACAACCGGCCAGAATGATGGCGCTGGCATGTGTTACCCTTGGGCAGTGTGCCCATATAACCCTTTCCTTTGTTCTCAACACCGGTTGCAGCTCTAGCCGGCGTGCTTGATTCTCCTTTCTTGCTAACATCGTTTGTACCCTGCTTGAAGTTCGAGAATTTCCTTTTATTCTCACCAGATGACTATACGTGAGTCTCCTTCTTCTTCTGCTCAACATTCAAAAACTTGTTCAAGCGAATGGCCTCCTCAGTAAGCGCCACACTAAGATCGATGGCTTCTGTGATGGTTGCGGGCTTGGAAGTAGTAACCATACTCATGATCTGAGGTGCCAATCCCCAGATAAATCGCTCGATACGCTTGAACTCCGGTGTAACCATGTATGGCACCACATGAGATAAATCGTGGAATCTCTGAACATACTCCGCAATCTTGGGAACTTCCATTTTCAAGTGCCAGAATTCAGTCTCCAGCTTCTGAATTTCAGCACGCGAGCAGTACTTTCTTCGCATGAGCTCCTTTAGCTCATTCCATGACATCACATAAGCAACAGCTTCACCAAGAGTTTGCACTTGTAAATTCCAGCAAGATAGGGCTCCATCCAGAAATAGCCCAGAAATGTAGGTCACTTGTTGCTCGGGAGCACACTTGCTCATTCTGAGAACAGACTCAGTCTTCTCTACCCATCTAACAAACGCAACAGCACCTCCGGTGCCGTCGGAGTTCACGGGCTTGCAGTCAAGGAACTGCTTGTAAGTGCACCCTACACATACGTTAGAATATACAAATGGCATTAGCGGACGTGCTATAAATATCCAAATGTATCGTAGTATATCTCAAACGACTTAACATTACCATGGGGTGGATTGTTATTGCCGTTGTTGTTCGAATTGCTTCCGCTGGTTCCTCCTTGTGAGGATGCATACTGCGCTATGGCGGCAGCAATGATTCCTTGGAGTTCTGCCTCGTTGGCAGGCATACGCGTCTCGTGTCTTGGAGGCATCTTCTAAAAGATGTTTCACGTTGGTCAGGTCATAATAATTAAATGAATCGTACGTATTCCATTTATCAAACACATAACATCACATGTTATAGAATATAAACAATCAAGTATGCTATCTGCTGCTCAGGAGTCCAAAAGCACGATGAGTGCGCAACAAGTATGCTATCTGCTGCTCCATAGCACGATGAGTGCGCATATGTAAACGACGGAGGAGGGGGAAAACAAGAGAAGAGTAAACGACGCATATGTAACCAGTCCTCCTCCATAGCACGATGAGTGCGCAACAAGTATGCTATCTGCTGCTCAGGAGTCCAAAAGCGAGCGGCAGAATCGGGGGACAGTGGACGCGGAGGGTGTGATGCTGCAGGTGGGGTCTGGCAATGGCACGGTGGTCGCTGAGCTCACTCCAGCTCTTGTATGCGACGGGTCAGCGCCTCCTGCTGTATCATCATAGAAGTAAGGATGTCCTTCGTGGAGTACCCAACATGGTACGGGTGATACAGATCGGACAGTGGCATGATAGGGGGCGTAGTCCACAGGAATGGCTTGCTAGATGGAGTGAAGAATGGTGCAGTAGATGGTGCAACAGTGGGAACAAAAGTAGGATGAGAAATCTGGGGTACAAACTGGTCTCCTCCTGACACGAAAGGTGTATAACCAAACGGCTGTCGAGATGAACCCTCCCCAGGACGTGGTGGCGGTATGTCCTGACGAAATGTAACTGGGAGATCAGTGCTGTGTGCGTCTGGGATGTGTGTGGGAAGCAAAGGAACATCAATGGTGGCTACAGGTGGTGTAAGTGGTATCACCAAAGGTGGGTAATCGTCATCGTCGTGAATCCCCACCCGTTACAGGTGTGGGCGTATCGTGGATCAATATGGGTCGCAAAAGGTGCACGGTCGAACAGCACCGGCACTGGATCAGGAAGTGGTGCAACAACAGGATCCTCTATCAAAAGTGGAGCGTCAACAGGAGCGTTAGCAACATGATCATCCACCAACGGTGGGGCAACAACAGGACGGTCGTCAACAGGTATATCATCAACAAAAGGAGCAACAGCAGGTGCATCGTCATGAACAGGGTCATGCTCTAATGCAGGGTTAGGAGCAACTAGAGGCTCTGGGGCCACAGCAGGCTCTGGATTAACAAACTCCATATCAAAATCAGCTGGATCGTCAAACAAAGGATCGATAGGGGCTACAGGATCCTCCAGGGGCTGATCTAAGTGAATGAACTCAATATCCTGGTCAGGATCAAAACCAGGGGGAAAAACAGGATCCAGATCATCATCAACGTCGTGATCAAACTCGAAACTGTGTACGGGAGCAGGTGCAGCTGATGACGCCATGTCAGGGTCGGTGTCGTGTGAGTGGTGCTGCACTCCCTGTGTGTGCAAAGATGCGGATGCCACAAACTCAAATAAGTCTGGGACGGGTGAAGTAACAGGATGTTAGTGCACCTACGTCTGCTGACTACGTCTTTCATCGAGTCTTGAAGCTGAACAGATCAGAAATGGCACGGAATCCTAGATATAGTGATTTGTATGGGATTGTTTATGTTTACATGATCTAGGACCGCTTTTGTGTCATATCTAGTCTAGGACCGCTTTTATGTACTCTTCTAGGACCACTCTTATGTCATGATCATGGACCCCTTTTACGGCAAGTTGGTGAACCACTCATACGGACATGCCGTATAAGTGGTTCCAGAACTATATAAATAGGTCATAAGAGTGGTTCCAGAGATAGAGTTAGAAACAGATAGTTAAAGGTGTAATTGTTCCGGTACTCTACCAAAGTGCTGTCTGATCGTGTAAACTTGCAAGAAATCAATACAACAGCAATATTAAAGTGAATTCAGCGTATATAGCACCGAATTGTTAGTTTCCGCCTCTCAATTCGGATACGAACTTCTCTGAACGACTCGTGAGGTCAGCAAACGATCCTACAAGTGGTATCAGAGCTTCAGGAGGAGGAGTTCTAGTGAAATTTGCTGAATTTCGTCACGTTTTCTTTTTCTACACCTTCTTTCTCACGTCAGACTAAGATTTCAAGGTCCGTTTTGGCTGATTTTTGAGTATGTTGTGCGAAATGTGTTGATTAAAAACCCTACCGAGTTTCAGCTCGAAATTCCAAGCCGTTTGGGAGATATCTAGATTTTTCTGTTCGAAATCGCGAAGGAATCTGGGCTGGTTCGCTTATTTGGACCGCTCTTGTGAACAATTATAGTCGGATCGCTCATTTGACACTTCTGGACCGCTCGTGTGAACAATTATAGTCGGATCGCTCATTTGACACTTCTGGACCGCTCGATCGGACGTTATCGGATCGCTTATCCGGACAAAAGTTGGATCGCTTATTTGGTTCACTCGATCGGATCGCTTATCCGGACGATTATTGAATCGCTTATCTGGACTTTATTAAATCGCTTATTTGGACTCGCTCGAAAGCCGGATCGCTTATCCGGACACAAGTTGGACCGCTTATCTGACTGGATCGCTCGAACCCAAATTGGATCGTTCATTCGAACACTTGTGAACCGCTCAAAAGGATTGTGTATTGGACCGCTGATTTGGATATTGTCTGAACCGCTTATTAAGACAGTTCGCTCATTTGAACAGTTTGACAATTTTTTGACAATTTTGAACGATGGATTCTGAATTTTATAACGCTTTTGCTACCCCGGCCTCGATTACCCAAAGTGCTTTGATAAAAAATGAAACTGGAACGTCTCAGAAACCACCAAAACTCATGGATATTGATGATTATAATGTGTGGTCAGAACGTTTCGCGAATTGGGTTGAAGCTTATCATCTTGATGCATGGGAACACACTGAAGTACAATATAAAAAACCCACAAAAGATGACATTGTGAATGGCATTCCGCTAACACTTAGGGAAATGAGTACTGCGGATAAAAAGAAATATCGTGATGAGAAATTAATGATCAGTCTGCTTCAGCAAGCAATAAAGGAAGATATCTTAATTTTGCTTCAACATGACGGAACTGCATTCTCAATATGGACTGAGTTAGAAGCAAAGTTTACCGGAAGTGATGAAATGTTGAAAAACAAAATGTCTCTCATGAAAAAAGAGTTTGATTTGTTTAGAGGATTGAAAAATGAAAATACCAAGCAAATTATTGACAGATATTGTAACTTAGTGCGAAATATGACAAAACTTGGTGTTAAGAAAACTACTGATGAATTAATTGAAAAACTTGCAGATGCTCTTCCATACGAGACATGGGGAACCTATCTGATGATGCTGAAGTCAAACAAAGCAGAATACAATAAGATGAAACTCGGAGACTTCATAAAGCATCTGGAAGCTCAGGAGATGGAGCAGAGGAAGATTGCTCGGATGAAGAATTATGACGGTGAACAGGATATCAGTTTGTACTACAAGCATGGTACTACTGATTCTACAAAGTTTTCTCCGAAGATCGAAACTGCATACAATGTCAAAGATTCTCCTGAGAAGCAGGCATCTCAAGGATCAAATATCAATACCAGATTTTCATCTTTCGATCCCAATATATCTGTAACAAAGAACGGTAGAAAACTTCAGTGTAACATTGTGTTAAGTCTTGAAAATGATCAAGATTACACTGAAGATATAGCAAAAAATCAAATGTCTTTGTTAGGGATGATATTAGAATCTTATAGTTGTTTTGTTGCAGGTAAGATCGGCAATCCTATGCTTACAAAGGAGGATTACGATCAAATCGATGCTGAAGAAATGGAACTAATGGACATCAAATGGTGTATGGCGAGTGTGATGAGGCGTGCAGAAAAGTTTAAACAAATTACAGGCCGTGATGATTTTCGTGATGCTAATGTTTCTGCTTTAGGTTTCGATAAATCGAAAGTCACATGTTTCCGTTGCAGGGAGAAGGGACACTTCAAAAGAGAATGCAAAAACCGTGAAGCTACCGGTGCCCAGAATCCTTTCGGAAACAATGACTATCACAAGAAGGCCATTTATCATCAAATCACTCAGCCAGCACAGCAGCATGCACAAACAGCTCATGGGAGAGACGTGGTTGATAAAAGGGCTTGTGTTGTTAGTCAGGGAAAATATGATGATTTTACATGGGAAAAATATCTTCCGAAAGAAAGTAAAGTTTGTATAGCTGAACAAAATGATGAGAAAATGGCTGAAGGATTTATGTGGGATGATTTTTGTAAAGATCAAGATTTTATGGCCAAAAATACTTATCATGCTTTCTTTGGTAATGCTTATGATCTAAAATGTGTAGAAAGATGCAGAAAAGTCATGGAAGCTGCTGAAGAAAGACGAAGACAGATCAGAGAGGAGGCTGAAGAGGAAGAGAAATTGAAGGAAGAAGCAAAAGCTGAAGAATTGAGAAGAGTTCATTTTTTGAATTCAGGCAGGACTGTGAAAGAGGTTCCTGAGTTCGAGATTAAAGCAGATGCTGAGCCAGTTGTGGTTCCAGAAAAATGCGTGAATTGTGATTCGCTGATTAAGCAGAACAATGAGCTGTTGCATAATATTCATAAGCTGAAAGAATCGTATGATACTATGAACAGAGAAATCAACAAATATACTGATTCTGATGGTGAACAAGCTGAAGCTATGAATACTTTGAAGATAGCTTATCTGAGACAGCTTGATACAGCGAATTACAATATAAAGAAATGTGCAGATCTCGAGTTGGAATTGGCAACACAAAAGATAGAAACTGAGAAAATCAAGAAATTATTAGATAGTTACTCATGTTCTACTTTTGTGGTTGACAGGATTTACCCGGTGATGAAAGATTTGAAGACTTTCAAGGAAGTGCAGATATCGGAAGAAGTAAAAAGTGTGACAGATGTTGTAGAAGAATTGAAAGCTTCTGGTAAGAAACCGAGTTACAATAGATGTCCGCCCCCAGTCGAAAATGGTTATTCTCCTCGAAAACCAAATTCAGAAAGAGTCGATAAAGCAATCAATTTGAAATGGGAGTCTGGATCATCAGATAACTTACCGGAGAACATTGATGTCACATACACATCATCAGACACTGATCATGAGTCGAAGTTGATAAAAAGTGTGGTCGATCAGGTGTTAGACAAAGATGATGTTGATGAACCAAATTCAGAGTCAAAACCCGAGTCAAAGTCTGGGTCCAGTGCATCAAAGCAAAAAGTCAAAAAGGAAAAACGGATTTATGACAAAGAGTTTTTGCTTTCGAAATCTAATTTGAATGATGAATCAGTCAAAATAGCATATACTTTGAAGGGTTCTGACAAATTATATTCAGATGAAAGTTTTCCAATAAGAAGTGTCAGATCTGAAATGATCCAAAAGGTTTTCAAAATCACAGAAATTAATATTTCTGAAATAAAAGATTTAAATCTTAATGGAAAACCTAATTCATATACTTCAAGAGATCAACAACGAATTAACAAGAAAATGAGTTACAATTGTGGTTATAGTTTCCAAAAGAAACCAAACCATAATCGTAATTTCAAAAAGAAAGGTCTTGGTTTTATTCCACCGAAAAACTATAAAAATGAAAAATTTTATAAACAAAAAAATGTGTTTGTTTCAGGGAAAACTTCGGAAGATGAAAAAGAAAAATTATTCAGAAATCAGACAAATCAGGAATTCCTTGCCAAAAAGCAAGAAGAACCAAAGAAGACCGAAGTTCTGAAGAAGGTTGAAAAGAGATCTTGTTTTCAGTGCAAATCTGTGGGTCATGTAGCAAAGGATTGTCCAAAGACATACAGACCCAAACAAGAAGTCTCTGGAAAAATGAAAGAAAAGGTTGTAGAGAAGACTGAACTTTCAACTCGGAAGTTCACAGGCTTTGAAAATTCAACTTATGAAAAAGGAGAATCTTCAAAGAGTGCTTCCAAACGCATAGCCAAAGAATCAAATCAGAAATGGGTTGTGAAAGGTTCAGGTAACAGTTCTGGCAATGAATCTGATTCCATAAAATCAGAGGAGCCATGTGTTGAAGGAAAGGTTGTAAAGAAAATTCCGAAAGTGGACGATGTGAATTTTCCGCCACTACATGCTAAAAATTACAAATCTAAAATCGGAAAAGTTGATGTTCCAAATCAATTTTATTCAGACAAAAAGAAAATTGATGTTGGTAAGACTTTCAACGGCAATGTGAAACGCATCTTTGGAAAAATGGCCAGTGGTAAGGCCCAAAGCATTAAGGAGTTTTATGCTTCCAAAGGATGGGTTTACAGGTCGGTTGAAAAGAGGGATGAAAATGATGAGGTTACACCCAAGGACGGTCAGGCTTGGGTGGATATATTTTTCCAAGAATAAAATCCTGACTTGCCGGAGATCCCAAGATGGTATTGCGGATCATGAATCGGCATCTTTCTAAATCTGTTTGTGTAGTTGCAGGACTTGCCGGAACTCCCAGGTTTGTAAGCGTGGAGTAGGAATCGGCACCTTGAGAATTCAACCAAAAGATGGTAATTGGTTGAAAAACAGGTTTGAAGTGCTTGAATTGCTAAACTTACAAGTGGTTGTATGGTAGTAATTGGTGTAGATCTTACAAGTGGTTAAATCAAGGTCATTGAATTGGACTTGATTTAATTATCATTCAAGAATTTGGTAAACAAAGTGATGATTTGAACCCCATTTTACAAAAGATAAAAACAACTAAACTTATTTTCCGGAAAAACCATTCTGATTAAAACAAACTTAAGTGTTTTGAAATCATTATGGGAAAATAGTTTGTTGTGAGGGGGAGTTCAGATTGTTTAAGCCAAACGGATGGAGAATTGAAGTGTTTTGATATCAGTTGTCATTTTCTGTACAGTTTGTTTTCAATTTTCTTTAGATGTATTTGAATTTTAGGGGGAGTAAGAATTTTTAGAGAAAATCCAAAAACATCAGAAAATTTGAAAAAGTCCAAAAACATCAAAAAATTTGAAAAAGTCAAAAACATGATAAAATCAAAAATGAGTTTTTGTTGCATAAAAGAGGAAATGATAGTACATCAGTGGACTATCACAACACGCTAAAGAATTGGAAAGTCAAAATGTGATAAACGATCTTACTGCGGATGTGTCAGTAGATTTTTGCACATTTAGTAAATTGAAACGAGATATAAACCTAAATCAAACTTGCTTAATTCGTGGGTAACTATTCTTGGATATATGGGTAACCCCCGAAATCTTGTTTGAAAGGTCCCGTATTCTGAGATACTAGGTCTTTATACTCAGTGATATCTGGGGTATTATTCCGGGACTTCTGCTGTATGGAAATACTGACCTAGTCCCCGAATAATACTTTCTGCAAAAAGCTTTGAAATATAAGCGCCGCCCTCAGCAAACTGATTAAACAATAAAATTGGTAATCTTTACTGTTGTAACAAAAGATCCTCTAAAGGGGACCCACCAAAAGTCGAAGCCGTCATCTCTCTGCGTATACGGAAGTATCGACCTGAGCTCTCACGGCCCTCGCACATTACCCCTTTACAGATATCATCTGTGGTATACTCACCTGTAAGACTGAATATTTGGGATCTGGATACGGGAGTATATTCAAGTGGAGTGATACACAATTAAGTTTAAGTCTTTAAAACATTAATACCGTATCTCGAATCGATTGAAATTTGTGTGAAAATTTAAGTGGACAAACATACTGACAATCTAGGTAAATTGTTTAGAACTGAGAATGTTTAAAGCTTAACGGTGTTGGTGATTTCTTTCAGAACTGATATGATCCTCTTGCACAAATTCACAAAAATATTGTTTGTGAATATTTCTCTTCTGCATTTATCTTTCATTCAGAAAATCCAAAAAGATTTTTAGTGTGTTTTAGCATAAATTTTGAAAAATCAAAAATATTTTCGACAATTGATGTTGATATGCTGATTTTCGAAATTCAAAATGCTAAACTTGACGAACTGGTTTGGGGAGTGTTTGAGAGTGAAATGATAAAATTGTTTTTGATGAAATCCAATAATATTCTTGAATGCAAAATCATTATCATTGTGTATTGGTTCAACATAGTTTCTAAGCTGTTGAAAAGTTTAATCTTTGTAGAAACTTATGGTTGGGTAGAGATTGTGCAGGTGATAAAATGCCAGGTTACGATCTAGAATCTGATGAGAATCTGTTTACAGTCTGAAGAACCAGTGAAAGAGTTTATTCCAGACTACGATCCCAGCTGTGTGAGAGGGGGAGTCTGAAGACACCGAGTCAACATTTAAGAGAGTAGAGTCTGTTGGTGATGGAGATAGAGAACCAGGATTCTTGGAACAATAAATATTTCAGAAGCAGATTGTCGACTGATGAAGATTGTAGATTGCAGACTGATTGAAGGCATTGATGAAGACTCCGTCAACATCCGAGGGGGAGTTTGTTAGTGCACCTACGTCTGCTGACTACGTCTTTCATCGAGTCTTGAAGCTGAACAGATTAGAAATGGCACGGAATCCTAGATATAGTGATTTGTATAGGATTGTTTATGTTTACATGATCTAGGACCGCTTTTGTGTCATATCTAGTCTAGGACCGCTTTTATGTACTCTTCTAGGACCACTCTTATGTCATGATCATGGACCCCTTTTACGGCAAGTTGGTGAACCACTCATACGGACATGCCGTATAAGTGGTTCCAGAACTATATAAATAGGTCATAAGAGTGGTTCCAGAGATAGAGTTAGAAACAGATAGTTAAAGGTGTAATTGTTCCGGTACTCTACCAAAGTGCTGTCTGATCGTGTAAACTTGCAAGAAATCAATACAACAGCAATATTAAAGTGAATTCAGCGTATATAGCACCGAATTGTTAGTTTCCGCCTCTCAATTCGGATACGAACTTCTCTGAACGACTCGTGAGGTCAGCAAACGATCCTACACAGGAGCCTCCTCTGCAGGAGCATCAGTAATAGGTAGGATGATATCAGCAGCAATAGGGGCCTCACCCTCATGGTCAGCCTCAGGTGGGTCTTCCTCAAACAGATCAACATCGTCGTCAGAAACGACATCGAGGGGCATGTCAACAACTGGATAAGCAGCAAGAGGTACAGGAGCAGGGATCACCACGAGTGGTAAATCGCCAGTGAGATGGCCATCAGCAGGCTCGGCTACGACGTCAGGCAGCGCAAAGGGCTGGAAGTCGTCATCATCTGTGCTGGTAGTATCGGAAGTGTAGACCTCTCGCTCCGATGAAACTCTGTCGTCTGATACTATCGCCATAGGATCCAAAGTGTCTGAAACTCCAGTGTCTGATGAAGAAGGCATGATGTCTGTAACACAAACACACATATGCACAAACAATCAATCATATAATCAAATAAACATGTTAGTCACCAATATACAAGCAAGCATTTCTTCCTAGTCCCACTAGACTACCCTCCTAGCCTATCAGACTGAACTTCCTAGTCTCTCAGACTACCCTCCCAGCCTCTCAGACTGAACCTCCTAGTCTCTCAGACTAAACCTCTTAGTCTCTCAGACTAACTCCCTGGCCTCTCAGACCAAAACCTCCCCAATCTTAAAGATCGGCCCCTCAGTCTACATGACTGAACCTCCCCAATCTCACAGATTGGCCCCTCAGTCTACATGACTGAACCTCCCAGCCTTTAGGGCTGAACTCCCTCAGTCTCTAAGACTGAACTCCCCCAGTCGTGGCTACTGAATCATAAATTTGGAAAAAGTGTTCATACTTTTTGTTTGTAAAAACATTTTGTAACCTGGATCTGGACGTAGTGTATGCAATGTAAAAATGTTTTCGTGAGAGCCCTAGTGATCATAGTCTAGACTCGAGAAGGAATCCTAGTTCGCTATGATCAAAGCTCTGATACCAAGCTGTCACACCCTGGCTTTGCGGAAGCGTGGGTTTATTTGGTGTGACTTCTTAATACCATAGCTTAATCACAACAAAGCTATATGAAAGTAAAACCATGATGATCATCCATTACTTCAAGTTTTAAAAATAAAAATACGACAGCATTGTTTTAAGAGTTGACACATGCAACGGGATTACAACATTGTTTAGTAGATTATTAGCTTTGAGATTAGGGTTTTTGATTTGATTTTTATTAATTTTTAAGATGATCAACTTGTACTTTTGTAATCTACTAGTAACAAGAAGGTTAAATATGGTGTTTAGAAGAGTTACAACTTTGCACAAGCCAAATAAGAAGAATAATAAGAAGGTTAAGCTCCAAGAAAGTTCCTAATGATGATCCATTCTTAAACCTTGCATTAATG
Organism: Helianthus annuus; assembly: GCF_002127325.2. Classification (NCBI taxonomy): domain Eukaryota; kingdom Viridiplantae; phylum Streptophyta; class Magnoliopsida; order Asterales; family Asteraceae; genus Helianthus; species Helianthus annuus. Next base: position 123,151,663 of record NC_035436.2, read on the forward strand.
ACCTTAATGTGCTTTAAATGTGGGTAATTTATGGTGATTAATGAAGATTTATGGTGGGTTTAGTGTGGTTTCTTGGAGCCGTGAATTAGGGGAACTTAAAAGGGGTTTTTGATGTTTGAAAGAAGTTGTGAAAATGTTAGGATGGTAAAGTGGTAAAACATGTCATGATTTATAAACTTTCACCATCATATAATTCAATAATAATCAAGGAACCATGCTTCATTTCTTGCAAGTTTCAACATAATTAAAGTGGGGTGGGACCCACTTTGACCGAATTATGTGAATGGGGGGGGGGAAGTGTAACTTTTTATAAAAGTAATAAAAGAATCTAGATATTTTGGTGATTAAATAAAGTATGGTGTTTAGGGTTTAATTGCACCGTTAAGGGGCAATTAGGGATTTAGAATGTTAATCGACCTTAACTAGTTCACTAAACTAGTAGAAATTGCATTTTGATGCTTTAGATGCTTTCCGTTTGGTCGTCGGCTAGTTTACGACACTTTTGCAGCGTACCGAGGAAGTTTTGTTGCACGTTATTTTTCCGTCATTAAGCGAAGCATGAAGTGATTCCGAGTCCCAAAATAAGCTTACTAGTTCGCTATGTCTTCCATTTGGTTGTTTTGGCATCGGAAATGTTATTTACTAGCTTGTCGGTTCGAAAATAGACAAGTTGTGGGGGTTGCAACGCAGCACCGAAAGCTTATGTTTCGGACACCCCATTAATATTATCATATTGTTTTCATGTATTTGTTATCATTTGTCATAATTCCGAAGTCTCGAAAATGCTAAATTACAGATTCGGACGAGTTAAAATTGTCATATTTCTAACCGAGCGGACGATTTTGTGATTAGGACGTTGTACCGGAAAGTTATGTATTTTTCAAGATGTGTTTCCACATTAGTGTTTCATATATTTATAGACTCAGTTATATTATTCGTATGTCGTTTTTCGTTGTTTCATTCTGTTTTCACGGTTTTGCTGGCATGAATAGTGTAACCGTGAATAGTGCGCGCAACACTTTCTACCAACACTTTTAGGACATAGTTTAATTGGTTTTGCGACACAACGAGAACCAACATATGTTATATCATCATTTCCTTGTCCTAACATTGTTACCTCATATACGACACAGTTACGTAATTAAATTACGCTAATTGTATGAGATTATACACTAAAAATAGTGATTATATTGTACGGAATTTCCGGTTAATTGCCATTTGTCACATTGTTCGTCTTTCATGATCGCTCCTCGTATCAGCCGCAAACGGCATTTAGGGTTTTGTTATGTGTATTATAATCACACATATTGCACTTTGCCCCTTGAAGTATATTTATAAATCAACATGTTCGAAAAGTCATTAAGACTAAGTTTCTTTATTTACATAACACCCCCTTTGAGTTCTACTAAATTGAAACCGACGCGTCTAAAAACATACTTTGCTTTCTGGCTTGCACGCCTCGTTTGTCACTTGCTAAGTCAAACATGGTTAAAAAAATATCGGATGTTACAGTTTAGCATATCAAGATCTCGGTTCCACAATAGTTCCATTACCGATAGAAAACGTGTCATTCATGTGTAGGATTCTGACCTAGCTACTGCTTTTTGTCACACCCTGGCTTTGCGGAAGCTTGGGTTTATTTGGTGTGACTTCTTAATAGCATAGCTTAACCACAACAAAGCTATATGAAAGTAAAACCATGATGATCATCCATTACTTCAAGTTTTAAAAATAAAAATACAACAACATTGTTTTAAGAGATGACACATGCAACGGGATTACAACACAACATAATAAAAACATTGTTCAAACGACACAACCACAAAACATGAAATAACACAGTTTAAGTCTTGTGACTCGTCCAGGCAAAAGTCACAATCCCTAAACTTGGATGACATCACTTCTCCTACGCAGCATGAAGACATAGCATACCTTGCCAGATCCCTAATTCCCTGAAATACATGTAATTTGGAAAATCAACAATAGTTCAGCGAGTTCATGTAAAAGTGAGTATGTAAAAACCTTTGTAATATGTTTGTATGTGTGAAAATCCCTGGTATGTAGCAAATAAGGAAAAAGAGATCACCATTGGGTTGCAAAGCCAATGATATGTGTGAAGTGCTGTAGGAAGACTCAAACCTAGAAGATTTTTGCGTCGGGCTCAAAGTCACCCCAAGGTCCGTACAGTGGGCCTGGAGTTGGGCTCACTACACCCAGATAGATCTACCGCTAATGACCCTTGGTCCTACAATGAGGATTAATGGCCTCTAGTTCCAGCCTACCCATTCACATGATCTAAGTAGTAACCCTTCTTAAGCTAACCATAACATGTATAAAAGTATCTGTAAATTTTCTGTAACATGTATTCCACCCCCGAAGTATAAAAACTGAAAACAGTTAAGAGAAAAAGGGTGACATGAACTCATAGAAGTGCGTCTCGAAATAGTCAATCCTAATCAACCTGCTGCGTGACGACCTACACGTACTAACTTCTATTAGACGGATGGCCGTGCCTTGGCTTAAGGTTTAACGTTTTTGGGAAATAGTTAGTCAACTATTTCGTATTTACACTTCTTAATTATTCTATAATTATATTCCTTCCCAAGGATGGGGGTATTAATACATGTGTGTTTTTATAATTCCGAAAATATATTTTTAAGTCTCACTTGAAAATATAGTTTAAATCACTTGTCTAAAATATTCTGATTCCAAAATATACATATTTTTTCCCAAAAATATTATATTTTACTTCATACAATTTCCAAAATAATACTTTATCAAAATACACATTTAAGAGTATTCTCCGAAAATACATAAGTTACATTTTAAAGTTCGCGTTGTATTACGATACTTATATAACTTAAATATTTATTTTGTGAGAGCGTAGATATTATTTTGGAAGTCGTATTTTCATGATATTTCAAGTAATATTATTTTTACCCTAAAAATAATATATCTCTAGTTCACAAAATAATCACATAATCACACAAGCGTCTTGTTATAAAATATATATTCTAAATATATATTTAACAAATTTTATTTACGAAAATCCACCTCCGGTACTTGGTTATTTTGTAATAAAAATCATGGCGAAGTTTATTTGGAAAAACAAGTTAAAAATTTATTTATAAACACTTGTCACAAAAATATATCTAAGTGTTATATTTCTAAAAAAATTTCGCCAGAGTTTCCTTTGTAACTGGAGGTGGCCACGCTTACTAGCATATCATTTTCTTTTCAAAAATTCAATCAAGCAATCTAACAATCATCAACATACAATATTTAAACATCAAACTTGGCAAAACAAGCCTAAATCACAACTCATGAACTTAGAAGTTTTGTAAAAATATGTAGTAATTTTCTAACATATTTAGTAGATCTTGTTATCTTTAAAAATAACATTAGTTTCTTAAAAACTTTACTTTTAAAGAACTTGGAGTTTTACAATTTCTTAGTCAAGATTTTCAAAATATTTCTTTGTTAAATCTTCTTGTTACACAAGTGTTTACACACTTGTTTATTCACTAAAATGCTTTTAGTTTATGTAAGATCCGGGTTTTTAACAAGACTTGCATCTTTCACTTGGTTCTTACGAAAAACCACTTGTAGATCTTTAGATCTACTAGTTTGGAACCTTATTTTACAAGAAAAATTACATTTACTCAAGTTCATGCTTCATGAATGGAAGGTTTCATCATCTTTCATAACTTAAACACTAACATACTATTAGTTCATGTTCTTGAACATGATCTAGTATGGTTAGATGATGATCCATCCCACTTTTAATAGCAAACAACATCAAATAATCACAATCACACAAGATTCACAAGATTTACACAACTAGCTTCTCTTTATCCAACTTGTTCATCTTATTTTCAAGACTTTATGTCATGTTCTTTAGTGTTTCTAATTTTCAACCATTAAATCACTTATTAACCACCATAAACAAGATCAAGGTGATGTTTAGAGGCACTTACTACTAGCTCAAGGCTAGGGAAGAAACAAGACGTAAACGAGGTGGATAAAAGAAATCAAGAGAGGTTCTTGAGCTTCCGAGTGCACCGGGCTTGTTTGTGTGTCACCTTGCACCTTGTATGTATGAAGAAATGATTGAACAAGACTTGGAAGTGGGTGGTTGATGGTGGTAGGGTGGCGGCCGAATGGTTTGGGAGGGAGAGAGTTTTTGAGCTAGTTGATGTTATTGAATGAAAGATAAGGATTATCTTGGGTGCCTTTTTATAAATCAAATCAAGCTTTTATCCATCAAGTAATGTGCTAGCTAGATACCAAACATTAGAAATAAATTAATCAAGGAAAATGGGTGTGGGTCACCCCTTGGGGTGACCGTTAACTAGAGGGGGGGGGGTATGGTTGGGTTGTGATGATATGTTTACTAATTAGTTGAAATCAAAAGGGTTTAGTTAGTATGTTTATGTATGTTATCTAATATAACGGGTGTTAGGGTGTTCGGGGACCCTAACTAGTTCAGAAAGGTAAAAACAATGTCTTTGGCAATATTTTTATGTTCCGGGTAAATTCCGGTTGTTCGGTTGGATATTGATCCATTAAAGTGTCAAGTAAAGCTTTAAAGTGTCTTTTATAGTGTTTTTAGTGACACAATAAATTCCCAACACTTTGGAAAGTGTCTAGTATTATTTTACCAAGTTTTTGCACTTTACTAGTTATGTTAAATGCTGAATTTTTGTATAAAGTGTAGAATTTTGTAATTAAAGCATGTTTTAGGCACATCCGGTCACTTTAACTATCACCCAGAGATGCAGTTTTATAATCCTCACCTCCCTACACTCCCTACTAGTGTAGTAATCTATTCCCGGCTCATACTGGCCTCAGAGACAATGTCTGTCTAGTGCTGGCAATGTCAGCATGTTTACTGGGTTATCCGCTCACTGTGCTAACTGTGCTTTTGTGCATCAAGTTTGTCACTATAGTTTTGTGTGTAATAAATGGAGTGACAGTAATACAGTATGATGCATGAACATGTATGTAACAGAAAACAGAAAGCAGTTTATTCGTAATTGTAATTAAGCACAGTGATTAAGCACTAATTAAATATTAATTAATTTGTACGGATACCTGGTTTGGTGAGGTTTGTCACACTTTTACCATCATATGATCTCGTTTATAATCATAGTTTGTGACTTAGTTCGCTTTAGTTAATTATTTAATTAATTTCATTAGGATTGTTAGAAACCCCCCTTAAAACAACAAATACAGAGTATTAATTTGTGCCTAATTTAGGGTTAGTTTAGTTAAACTACTTTTTGCACATCAAGTTTTTGGCCACCTAAGCCAGTTTTACAAAGATCCAACCGAAACACGGTTACACTAGTACGTTTTAATGATTATGTTTTAACTTCATTTACTATTGATGATGATGTTTTATTGCTTGGGGATGATGAATTGGTTCTTTCTGATGATGCAAAATCTAAACCAGAGTTGATGAAAACAATGCGCGTGGAAATTGATTCAATTAATAAATATAATACTTTGTCATTAACCGAGTTAATGCGTGGTGGAAAAATGATAGGATTAAAGTGGGTTTCAAGGTTACCCAACATGCTGATGGCTCATTAGATAAAACAAGGCGAGACTCGTGGCAAAGGGTTATGTTTAGCAATCGAGAGCCGACTTGGACAAAGTTTTCACATCAGTGGCTCGACTCAAAAAAGTTTAGTTACTTTTAACACTCGTAGCGAATGAAGGTTGGGAATTACATCATCTAGATGTTAAATTCACATTCCTACATGGCGAATTAAAAGAAGAAGTTTACGTCGTTCAACCGGAAGGGTTTGTTAAGAAAAGGCGAGGAACAGAGGGTTTATAAATTAACAACGGCGTTGTACGAGTTGAGGGAAGCTCCACGTGTATGGATATGAAATTAAATAGGATATTGTTAAATATGAAATTTCACAGGTGATCACAGGAACAAGCCATAAACTGATGAATAATTGGAACAAATGTGTTATTTGTCACACCGCTCATAGGCGGAAGTGCATGGTGTGAACTTGATTAGTTTCCATTGCATACGATGTAAGTAAACAACTAAATGAGTAAAATACGTACTGTTAGGGCATGAATTTTATATTAAGGATCATCTATCCTGAGACTGTGACTGGATCACAGATCCTTAACGGATAGTGTAGGGAGTCTGAGGATCCAGGATCCTTACTAATATTTATGTTTTAACATTTGTTCCTTGTGTTTTCAGTTTACGATTGTAGGCACTTGTGGACTGAGTCATGGAGAGAATCTTGGAGGAATATGCTTCAAGTTATGCATGTGCATGAGGCTGGTGACCGTTATGGTGATCGTAGATAGCTTGCTTGATTTTCGGATAGTTAATTAGTAGGATTTTTATTATTTCTTAAAGGGGTAACAAGCCATATTAGTAACACAACTGCTCTCATTCAAACTCTCTGAAATACATTGGCGAACACACACATTCACATTAGAAATCATTGTATTGAGCTTGTTATCGTCCAAAGTTGTAACCTTTTTTTATCAATATAGTTGATAGTGATAGTTTTCACTGTAACACCCCAATCGCGTAATATAACATTACGCGGCGGAAATATCGGGGAGTCACGTTACAAATTGCTCACAACAACTGGTACTAAATTTGTTTCAATATCATTAACATTGTTTTACAAACAAAGAATACATGTAATTGTTCTTTTTAGAAGTCTAAGGCCCGTATGCAGTCCTATGCGTTGCATGCTTGAATAGTCGAAAACCTGAAACATATGCGAAAACAGTCAGCATAAAAATGCCGGCGAATACATAGGTTTTATTAGCCAAATAAACGGCAAAACATTTGGTATTTATCTTAATTGTGAAAAACTCGTGACAAAATGGGTTTGTATATGGCAATATGATATTTACTAAGTCATTTTATGCCTTATATTGAAATCTCAATCTAACCATTGTAAAAACTTGTTAATATGTTATTAGGAATCCAATCAAGGAGTAATAATAACTGTTTTGAAATAAATCAAAAATTATATAAGTATTATATAAATCAAATCAATGAGTTACGATAATACTTCAGATATCTTTCTAGGAATCTAACATATAAAAATATGGGAGATTCTACAAAGATTATGATAACCAAACATTGAAACAATTGTACACAAAATCCTAAATTGATCTAGATAACGCTACAAGAATAATAAAATAAGAACACTTATATATAGGAAGTACCAGCGGCGTATCCACCATGTTCTTATTTTATTATACCCGTTTCGTTATCTAAATCACAACTACCACATAACACATAAATTGTCAACTTGTACCAACTTTGTAAACACGTATTAAAGCACACAATGAATCCAATCAAGGACTTCAATATTAGTACTTTAAACATCCTACAAGAATCAATCTATGAAGATAGATAGATGCTATAAGGATTTGGGTTATATCACATTGTCTAATCTAACATGCATTAAAGTACTCATGAATCCAATCAAGGGCTCCAATAATAGTACTTTAAATATCCTACAAGAATCAATCTATGCAGATAGATAGATGCTATAAGGCTTTGGGTTCTATCACATTATCTAATCTAACATGCATTAAAGTACATAATGAATCCAATCAAGGACTCTCGTATTAGTACTCTAAACATCCCATATAAGTCTAACTATGAAGATAGATAGATACTACAGGGATCCTGGGTTCTTGACATATTGAATCATTGAATCAAAACAATCCTAAATCCTAATGGTGATTCGGGATAGCGCCACGAAAGGTAATACAATAAGCACACTTATATATAGGAAGTACTAGCGGCGTACCCACCATGTGCTTATTGTATTATCTAGTGTCGTTATCTAAATCACCAACTATCTACACAAAAACCAACCATCGAGTCGTAAAGTACTTCTTAAAAACCTTACTATGAAGATAGGAAGATCTAAGACTGTACTTTAAAATATCCTATATGAATCTAACTATGAAGATAGGTAGATCACTTAAGGATAAAACATAACATTTGCATAATCAGAAATAAACACATAAAAGCACTTAGTGAACACACATATGCCATACATTTTGAAAACAGATCGATTACACATATGAATCACCCCAAAACATTTGAAAATAGTAAAAGAGGGGAACTATGTACTCGCCTGGGGTTGCGTATAGTCCCGGTACAAAAGGTATAACAAAGCTCAAAAGACCAAGAGTTCAAGTGTTGAAGCGATTCCTAGGGTAACAAACACTATGTTAAGGAATCGACACCTAAATCGGAAGATCGGGTAGAACGAGGTCTTGTAAACCAAATGAGTGTTGGAACTCATGTGATATGGTTTAACAAAGTCTATATTCTAAATTGAAACCTATCCTAAATGCTTACGACCCATTACGACCCGTTAAGGTAGCTTACGCCACTTTAACGCGTCGTTCGCGCGAATGCACGTTCAAGATGCCTAACTAGTCCTATGACAAGTATTATATGCCTTAACATATATAATTATGTTATATAATCAGTTTAGATGCCAAAACATGTGTTACATATGCTTAAAATGAAATTATGTGCAAAAGGGTATTTTGGTCATTTTCCCAAGGCATATAAACTACCTATCATATAACTAACCAAATGAAGTGACCATAAGGTATAACCTCGGAAGGTTATTCCCTATACAACTATGGTCACATTAAATGTTTGGTCGGATCCTAATGATCGACCAAACGGGTCGGGTTCGTAAGTCTAAGCGATTGATTAGATCGCTTACCTTACGACTCTACACAAGCACTAAACCTAAAGTGACGAGCTAAACATGTTAAAACATGTTTAACGAGGTTAGAAAACAGGTTTGGTATCAAAACAAAGGGTTTTGATACCCAAGAGTAGTTTGGTTACAAAATACGTGCTAAAGCGTATTTTGACCGAAACTACGACTCGTCACTACACCTAATCAACGTGGTAATCAGTAGGTATAGTCACAAGGGACTATGACCATCGTGATTACGCTCATGTTGCGAAGTCCAAACGAACTTCGTGTTGGCCAGAAACTGGTCAATGCAGAAAGTCAAACAAAGTTTGACTTTCATGCTAAAAATGCGTAAGAGAATGAAAGAATACTTACAAAGGGTCCAAGAATGAAAATCTAGATCCAACTTGCTCAGGTATGAGGTGCTAAGCCCCAACTTAGAGCAAATAGATCAGATTGTGTGAAGATTGCAATGAACCGTGATGGGTATTTATAGGAAATGGACCACCGTTAGGATCGTTTATCGGGAGACGTGCTTCAATCTCAACCTTACACTTGCACCCACTGATTTAGAATACCTTGGGCACTTAAAACAAGCCCCTAGTATGAAGAAACCATGGGAAAATTGCTTGAAACCAGCTGCAAAACCAGCAAACAAGTTTCGGATCTGGCAAGACCTCGCGGCCCGCGTAAGCGGACTTACTGGGCTACGCGGCCCGCGTGGGCAAACTTCCCAGAAATGTCAGAAATGGCCCGTGTACTTAATAAACTCAGTTTTTTGCACTTTTAAGCCCCGTTAACCCCATTTCAAGGCTCTATGAATTTAAAGTACAAGGAACTTGAAATGTGCTAAAAAATATCTCGGATGTCGGTTCGTTTGGCCGTACAATCGCGTTGTTCGGTTAATTACGACGAAACACGAACGGATGCGAAAAACGATCCAAATTACGCGACGAATGAAATTTTATCATGCCAATCACTAAAATACAGTATTTTAATGATTACATAAATTTTTGGGAGTCCGGATATATTCAGAACGTAAGATATGCGCGAAAATGCAAACTTATGCACTTCTTGATGCTTTTAGTCCCTATTGATCAAGAAAGTTTATTTTTGCGCACTAAACACCTCAAAGCCTATTTCCACGCTATGTAAAGGATATTTAGGGCATGTTTAACTTATGATCAAGTTCCAGAATGTGCGATACTATGTGAATCAGCAGACTTTTGCAGATTGACGCAATTAGTCCCTGAGTGTGAATAAACTTGTTTTTGACACACCAAAGCCTTCAAAAATTATTTCTAAGTTATATAGAAGTTATTTAAGGTATGTTAAGCCTATGTCACTGTTCCAGAGTGTTTTCCGCATTAAACTGATTACGTTTACACACCAGTTCGCGTTTAACTTTCCAGAAAAGGATTTAAAGCTTGAAAATGAACTAGAATCAAAATGTGAGATTGTAAAACCAAAATAAACAAATTTTTGAGACCAAAAAACATTGTTTCTTTGATAAATGATAGTGTCCTACATTGTGTGTGTTTACGGAGCACAAGTGTCACAGTCTCCCCTACTTCAGGAAATTTTGTCCCGAAATTTATTCGAAAGAGACCGTAGAGTAGAATTGAAACAACTGAGGGATAAGCAGATTGCTAGATCCCAAAGATGCGGAGCATCATTTGGAAATTTTAGGGAATTCAAAATGTGATTTGGGGTATTCAAAGTATCTCAAGGTATTCACTCCTTTGAAACTTGTGATAGTCGACTAGTGTTCAAAAATTATTGAAGTAAGGAACTATGTTATACTAAGCTCCTAGTGTAATTCCTAGCAAACAAAGGGGTGTACATTCAAGCCCTTCACGTACACGGTTTCTAACGTCCCACGAGGTACATCCAATGCACCATGAGATACTCATGTATAGGAGACGGGTCAACATACCTATGGCATCAAGATCGTCACCTTTAACACCATATCATACTCCCGGTCGGCTCGATTTGAGTTAATGAATGTACTTGCTATTATCTATCAAAAATAAACACTCAAATAACAAACAAACACATAATCACATAATGGTCCAAGATAACATAAAATCACCAAATGATTTCAGTAACGTTCTGAAGAATAACGCAATAAGAACACTTATATATAGGAAGTACCATCGGCGTATCCACCGTGTTCTTATCGCATCATACCCCTCCTGTTACCTTAATCATTCTAGATTTTATGCCACCATACTTAACAAGGCTTACTATGATTCTCATGCGTCGAAACTCATAATTAAGTGTGCACCCATAATTACTCGTTTCGTCACATGGTCCACATAGCTCCTCTTGTTAAGCAAGGGTAAACAAATATTAAGATCGAACTATCGTCTAAATCAAATAAACATTGTCATAACATAACATCTGTTAAATGGAATTGTATTTCATACTAGCAATGATAACACTACTATTTTGCCTATGACAAATTTAGTAGTATGTATTACATTCTAATACATACATATATATATATATATATATATATATATATATATATATATATATATATATATATATATATATATATATATATATATATATATATATATATATATATATATATATATATATATATATATATATATATATATATATATATATATATGTTTCATGTTAACCAAACAGGTAGAATGCAACATATACTAATCATACATTATCATCATAATGTAAGCATATCGAGGATAATTATTTTCAAATCAATCGCTAGGTATGCTAAGTGAACATACAAGGTAGAAATGTAAAACAATGTGTCCATATGCTACAAGAACATGAGCAACAGAAATGCAATGTAAAACAATGTACTAAGTATGCACTAAATGGACATACATAGCATAAAATGTAACGTAAAATAGTGTACTAAGTATGCTGAATCAATCATATGAAGCAAATTGGATTTATAATCATGTGCTATACATATTAGATAAGCAAATCATGTGTATAATGCTATGATCATAAAATAGTATTATCTTGTATCGATCGTGTTACCAAATTTGTACGAATGCACCAGAGTGCAATCATATTATACTAAATTATAAGATTTAGTTCCTAAAGAACGCAATCCTCTAAGTTAGCATGAAATTTGAAATCACACATAGTGCAATCACATTAGAATTTGAAATTGAAAATTGAATAACAAAGATAAAGATAAACTTCTCAAAATTTATATTGTCATTACAAACATCGTTAAAATATGTACATTGTTCTTGAAAATAAACAGGAAATCTAGAGGTTTAAATGATCATAAGCGCTTGATCATTAGCTTTAGCCTCATTGATGTTGAATGCTCGTCCATTAGCATTGGCAAGATTGGGGCAGTTCCGCTTGAAATGATTTAAGTCACCACAATTGAAACATGCTCTTGGGCGAGTCTGAGTAGGGGCTACTCGATTCTGGATACGACAGGTCAAAGCTAGATGTCCAAATAGACCACAAATTGTACATTGGCGACAAGGGGAATTTGATGCATGGTGATAATTGCAATGATTACATCGAGGTTGCTTTCCACGGTAAAAACCTTTGAAGGGTACCGAGTTTAGTGGAACAGGTGCATGAATTGCAAAATTCTTTGAAACCTTGCGCTTCTTAGAACTTTTAGAAGATTTGGTCTTTGATCTTTTTGAATTCTTGGTAACAGATTCGGTGTATTGTCTCTTGTCTCCTTGTCGAAATAACTTACCTTTTCTAACCTGTGAATCAGTCAAGATAGCAACTAATTCCTTAGCCTCCCTGAGCGTTGCAGGTTGGCTGCTAGTGACAATGTCTTAGACAGGGTCAGGTAAACCATCGATGTATTTCTCAATGGCCCGATCCAAAGGTGTGACCACAGTGGGGCAAAGTAGGCTTAACTGTTCAAATCGGTCAGTGTAGGCACGATTTTCCCCACTATCCTGTTTTAAATAGTAGAACTCATTTTCAAAAGCCCGAGTTTCACTTCGTGGGCATAATTCTTTCTTCATAAGATCTTTAAATTCTTCCCACGTCAGTTCCACTGCTACCTCGGCACCTCGGTCCCTCATAATACCATTCCACCAAGTGAGTGCTCTCCTTTGAAAGACACTCGAAGCGAAATCTACCTTTCGCTCATTGGGACACTGAACATGGCGGAATGTGCTTTCTATACTTTCGAACCATTGTAAGAGTGCGGTTGCTCCTTCATACCCAAAAAATTTTAGCGGTTTGGCTGAATTAAAGGTTTTGAAATTACACTGGGCATTGTTGTTGTATATCTGATGAATCGGGGTTACTACGCCTGGAAGCACTGCAGCCATTTGCTGAGCGACAAGGGCTGTGACTTCTTCATTGGTTTGAGGTTGTGCATCTCGTCGAGGAGGCATTTTGAAAATAAAATAGGATCTCGTAGAGTCGTGAAATGAAATGAGATTCATTTCAACTGTATTGAATCAAACATATCACCGAAGGTAATATGATGAAGTAGTATTGGGAAAAGAAGGATGCTTTGATTGTCATAAATGTTGGTGCACTACGTCTATCGACTTCGTCTTGTATCGAGTCTTACACTAGATTGTTAGATCAGGGCACGTTGTTCGAGATATTAAAATTAGAGGTGATTTCGCATGAGACATGTGATTCCGCTTGAATGTGACATGTATCATTTCAAGCAAAATCAGATTTGTTAATTCCGCTTGAAATGGCATGTGCCACCTTCAAGCGAAATCAGAACTCTATAAATAGCAGTTCAAGCGAGATCATATGTAACAGGTCATGATTTGTATACCGAGGTGCTGCCGGTTTGTCCAGTGGTTGTAATCAGTGTTAATTCAATCAGAAAGAAGTTTAAAGTGATTTGTAAGCTGTTTCGAAGTCTATTTCTCTGTTTCCGCCTTTGAAATAGATTAAAACTCCTCTGAACGACTCGTTCGGGTTACAAAACGATCCTACAAGTGGTATCAGAGCTCAGGAGGTGGAGTTCTTACCGATTCAGCTCAAAATTTCTGTTTTCTACACCTTCTTTTCAATATTAACTAGTTTTCACGGTTAAAATCAGATAATATTTTCATATATTGTGTAAAACTGTGTTTTAACAAACCCTTGAGAGTTTCAGACTTAAATTAAAATAAAAAATGACTAAAATGGACCAAAGTTCCGATTCCGCTTGAACGAACATCTTTGATTCCGCTCGAGATTGAGATTTCGCTTGGCTGTTTCCGCTTGAAATAGTCTTATTTCGCTTTAGTGAGCTATTTAGCTTGAAAAATTTCAAGCGAAATCTGTTATTCCGCTCCAAATTGAGTGATTCCGCTTGAGTGGGTATTCAGCTTGAACTGGTTATTTCGCTTGAAACTGTGAGTTGGTGATTCTGCTTGAAGAGGGTATTCCGCTTGAAGACGTAATTTCGCTTGAGTCTGATTTCGCTTGAAAGTATCAAGTTTTTGAAAAATTTTGCCGAATCATGAGTGAAGAATTTTACAACACGTTTGCCACATCCCCGACTACTCCAGCTTCCATTGCTCAAAACATGAATTTGGAAAATGAGAGTGGAACATTGCAAAAACCCCCGAAGCTAATGAGCATTGAGGAGTATTATGGCTGGAAAGATAGATTTGAAAATTGGGTTCAAGCTAATCACTTGAGATCTTGGGAGTGTATTCTGAAAAAGTATGTTCTACCACGTACTGATCTGTAAGTTGAAAAAACAATCTCTGAGTTTACCGATCAAGAACGAGACATGTACAAAGCTGAAAAAATGATGATCAGTCTACTTCAGCAAGCTATTAAAGAAGACATCTTTGTGTCACACCCCCAAAATCCCACACGCGGAGTACCACCGCTTGGGAGCGTGACATGACCAGGATCAAGCCATCAATCATATCAAACATAGCATTTAATAATAAAAGTAGATAATGTAATTCATCACGACATGATTGATGTTCAAAACCAAACTTTGTTTAGGTAGCGGAAGCATATAAATAAACCCAACATAGTTAATAGTTTGAAATGTCATAAATATTTAGCAATCATTCACTAATCCTTGTCCACAACGACCTGCTCCTTCCTTGTGCAAGCTCCGTATGTACCTAAGGTCCTGCAAGGCATGCAGCAGAGAGTCAACAACTAGTTGAGCGAGTTCACAGTTAATAGTTCAGTAATAGTATAGTGTGAGTAGTAAGTTCGTTCGTTATAGCATATATCGTATTTCCATCGCGGCCTCCCAGGCAGGTATGCGAAGATATTAGGGGATGTTCCTCCCAAGTATTTGTTGGTGCACTTGTGTCTGTACTTTGTCTGTATTTTGTAATGTATAAAACGATGTCTTTTGTTAGTCTTGTTTACGTCTTGTGTTTGGTGTGTATATGTGTTTGACTGTATGTTTGACCAAGTCAACCATCCTCCTGGTTTGACTTGGCCAAACAGTCAACACTTAGTGGTAAGTTATGTGTGCTTCGAAGGATGTCATCGAAGGATGTTTTGTATCCTTCGATGACCTCGAAAGATAGCCTTCGATGGATACATATGGACCTCGAAGGATATATCATCCTTCGAGGTATGTATGGATCCTTCGGAATCCTTCGGTAGATATTCTGGTCGATAGATGACCCTTCGACCAGATTATCATATCCTTCGAGCATGTAGTCTGTTTCGGGTATATATACCCATGTATGGGTTCAGTTCATGTAGGTCTTACAAGTGTTGTTGATAGTGCATGTGAGTGAACCAAGGTCTTGTAGAGAGCATTTCAGTTTGGTCAAGGGCTGTAACCGTGTCCACTGAAATACAAGAGAAAACTTTGATATATTGCGTGTCTACTCTTTCTCTTTGTAACTTGTGCTTTCATCTAAACTATCGGTTTGCACTCTAGCTTGGATTCCGCACTTGCTAGAGTGTTAAACATAACAAGGATAAGGTTTAACCTCAACCTCCGAGGGACCTACAAGTGGTATCAGAGCCGTGGCTCTTTTCCTTGTTAAAAACCGGGTTTGTGCAAGACTTTGGAAGTGTTTGGACAAAAGTCACTTGGTTTAGCACCCGTTTTTAGTGTGTTTCTTGCATTTTTAGCCTTTAAAACGTGTTCTAAACTAACCGGGTGTGTTAAGGGAAGGTTTGGGTAACTTAAAAATCTTGTTCTAAAAGGTTTGCTAATTTCCGGCCAATATTCCGGCTAAACTCCGGTACTGGTTTCTGGATAAGAAGCCTTCCTTTTTGGGCAATATTTCAAAAGGTCAAATCTGAGTTGGTGAAAAGTTGGGTCTGAACATACCTTCTGCCGAAAGTTGTGCACCAACCCATCACCTTTCTCACCAACCTGTCAACTTTGTGTCATTTGTGTCAGATCTCATCGAAAGATACCTTTCGAAGTCGAAAGATCATCTTTCGATCAAGGAGGTTCGATAGATACCCACCTTCGAACATCTTTCGAAGTCAGTGAGTTATCTTTCGAGCCAAGGAATCTTTTCGAAGGATATATCATTCGAGCTACTGTTACATTTCGAAAGATAAGGATCCTTCGTGTAGGAGAATCTTTCGAAGTTATTGTTCGAAACTCAACAGTGATCTTTCGAACATTGTTGATCCTTCGAACAAGTGTCTATCTTTCGAACAAGTGTTTATCCTTCGATCCTTATTTGTTTAAGATTAACAGTTGTGTTTTTCAGTTGTATTTTTCAGGTCTTTCGATCCTTGATCTTTCGGCTGTTTGTTTCTCTTCAACATTTTAACATAGTTTGTGAAAATTAATTTTTCAAATTTTAAATCAATTTTCACTTAGTATATTAATTTTTATAAAATGGGAACAAACGGTAAGTGGTATCCATCTGCGTGGACTACAACAACTTTGACTCCACAATCATCAGCTACGCAATCATCAGCCACGCAATCTGCGCCAGAGTTCAACAAAACTGCATGGATGCAGGCTATTGCTCCACCTCAAGCTGCAATGATAACTGCAAATCAATGGGCATTGGTCACAAATCAAAGCAGCAGCATTCAAGCCATGATGCAGAACGACAGTGAAACTGGTACAAGCACAAAGCCGCCAAAACTAAATCACATCAATGATTGGGGATGGTGGAAAGAAAGGCTGAGAACTTATGTTCAGGGGCAAGGTCAAGATCTATGGATGTGTTTCTTCACTCCATTTGAAAATGAGTTGGAAGTTGCAGGATCGAATCCAGAAACTTACAGCACTATGTCTGATGATGATAAGAAGAAATTTGAGTTGGAAAAGAAAGCATTCATGATTCTCACGCAAGCTCTTCACAGAGACATATACCACCAGTTCGTTTACTGTACAACTACTAAAAGCTTGTGGGATATGCTCACGTTACGGTGTGAAGGAAACGCTCAATCGAGGAAAATCAAGCAAGAGTTGCTGAAGAAAGAGTTTAAAGGTTTCACGTGTATGGAGAACGAGGGTTTGGCATAATTATCTACAAGATTCCATCATCTGTTGAGTGAAATGTTTGCCTTCAGAGTCACTGCCACTCCACAAGAAATGGTGAAGAGATTTGTTGATGGCTTACCAGCAAAATGGAGCGGTTATCTTGAGATTCTCAAAGAAAACGGTGTTCTGGACACAATCACCGTTTATGAGCTAATTCAGAAATTGGAAAACAAAGATGTAGAAGAAAAGCTAAAGGCAAAAAGAACAATAACTCCTCAGAATCCAGAGATGTATTTTGGGATTGAAGGTGGCATTAGTGGAGAAAAGCCAGCCTCTCAGCATGCTAAGCTTCAAACAGCTTTCATCTCTAACACCGGAACTTCCACAACGAATCAGTTTGATCCCTCAGCATACACGATGATGTATTCAAGACCAGATTCTTCTTCTCAACAACAACAACAACAGACAGCTCAACAATTCACACCACCGCCTTTCTTAGACCCAAGCAGAGCTCAGCAGCAACAACCGCAACAGCAAGGGTTTTATGGAAACTCTTCAAACTTTCAAGCCACTTCCAATCCGAACACAGTCAGATTAGACACTTCCAACTTTTCCAAAGTCACTGTTGAAATAGCCAAGGAGCATATGGAGATGTTGAATACCTTGGTTAGTGCTTATTGTGGATTAGTTGCAGGTCAGATTGGGAATATCAATCTAACCAATGAAGATTATCAGCAAGTGGATAAAGAAGAGTTTGAGATGATGGATATCAAATGGGCTCTTGCTAGTGCTATTCGAAGAGCAAAAGAGTTCATGGAAAGGACGGGGAGAACCAACTTGGAAAGCAACAACAACACCAAGTATGGTTTTGATAAGAATGCTGTCACCTGCTTCAACTGTGGTGAAAAGGGTCATTTCAAGCGGGAATGTCAGAAGCCACCTAAGCAAGGCAATCAGAATCCTTTCAGGAATCAAAGACAGCCTCAACAACAACAGAACAACAATTCTGACAGACAAATAGTTCCCGTGGGAGGAAATACATCTGGATCCACAAACACTAATCCCCACAGAGGGTTAGTGGTTCAAGCTGATGAGATTTGCAACTGGAATCTTCAGCTTGGTGAAGGAGGAAATGGTGGAACAACATGTTATGCTAAAGTGGTTGAGAAAGTTGTAGAACCCGTGTCTGCTGGTGAATCTTCAGAAGATGAAGATAGCTCGGGTTACAGTGGAAGCATGGATGGGGAATCACTTGATGCTGGTGATTTATCAAGTGATGCTTTAGATTTGGAGGTTGATGAGCTCTTGGCTGACGCTGAAGCATTATGCAAGAGGAGATCTATTCTTTGCCAGAAATCTGCTGGAACTTCCGAGAAGCTTTCTCAATTTTTCTCTGAAGACGGATCTTTTTCTTTTCATACAGCCTTTATGGCTCATGTAGAAGGTCAAACCTCTCAGGTATGTGATTCTAACTCTGACTCTAATTCTGCTTCTGTTGAATGTGCTAAATGTCTAGAATATGCAGAAAAGGAAAGTTTGTTTGAAATCACACACAAACACAATCAAGAATTGATTGTTGATCTTTCTAAAGCAACTGAAGCTAACTTGTTTTTAACCAGAAATGAAAAGGAGTTTAAAGCAACAATTGCGTCATTAAAACATGATGTTTCTGAATTACAAAAGGCTGTTTTGAGAAAACAACATGCTAACAATAATCTAATTGACACAATTGAAAAGCAAATGGTAGAGTTAGCAACAGCTAGATGTGAATGTGAGACAATTAAGCAGAAATTGGAAAGCTATCCCAATTCCCGCTATGTTTTGGATCACATTATTGATGTTCAAAGGAAAAAGGGGGATGCAAAATGTATTGGTTACAAATCATGCCCTCCCCCGATGGATCACAATTACTCCAAGTTGCCTGATGACGAGGATATGCCCCGTTTTGAACCTACTGTGCCACTCGGTCTAGATGACTTTGCAGCAGGCCTCGGGTTCACAACTGGTACATCATCCTCGGGTCAATCAGAATCTGAGAATGTGACAGATTCATTATGTGTTAAGGAACAGAGTCCTCCCATTATTGAGGATGCTGATTCTTCGGATGATGAATCTGAAGAAATTGTGAAACAACAGTCTAACTCGGTTACAACAGATATTCCTATCGAGAATCACATTCTGTGTGATCCACCAGTGAAACCGAGTAAGACTGAAATGTCAAAAGCAATGGAATCCCCTGTAGTTAGCTCTGAAGGGAATAACTTGTTGTATACGCTCAAAGGAGATAGCAAAATTTATTCTAACAAAGATTTTCCAATTAAAAATGTAAATCAAGATTTAATTGAGCAAATTTTTGAAGGATGCACTGATAAGTTTTTGGGGAACAAAGGTGGAAAAGTAACAGTCACTCAATGTGATCCAATTCCGTGTGAACAAATTAGAAAACAATACGGAAACCAAAAACTACCAATTGAGCGAAAACAACAAGTCAACTCCGGAAAGGGTCAGGTACAGGGAAAGAAAGCTCAGAACAAGAATGTTCATGCACCAAAAGTTCAGCAGCCTAAGACTGAACAACCAAAGGTTCAACAACCTAAAGTTGAGCAGTCTAACGCTACTCAACCTAAGGCTGCACAACCTAAAATTCAGCAATCTAAGGTTGAGCAACCTAAGGTTCAACAGCAAAAGGTGCAAAACAAAAGAGCTCCTGTTAAGAAAAGAGAACCGAAAGTGAACTTTGTTGGATCCAAGGGTACAGATAAACTTGAAACATTTCAGGATAAATCTAACATTGATTTTATAAAACAAGTTAGAATTTTAAAACGAAATGATCAGAATAATTACACCCAACACATAAACAGATGTGATTTAGGTCCAAGTACATCTAGATCACAAAGTTCATTGTCTGGTTCTCCGTCTGGTCATCAAAATGTTTCTCCGAGGTTTGTAGAGCGGAGAATGTGTTTTGAATGTGGAACAGTTGGGCACATTGTAAGATACTGCCCATACTTGCAAAAGTTGAAGGGAAAAACGAGTGCTCCCCAAGAAACCAATTACCAAAAATGACCTGTTTCCCCGAAACAAGACCCACGTGTCTTGAAAGAAAGGGAAAAGAAGTAAAAACAAAAGAATCAAAAGGTAATTGAGAAGGCCTTAAAATCAGAGGTCAAAGAAGAAAAACCTGTACAAGCAAAATCTACAACTGTAAAACCAGTAAATGCAAAAACAATTAATACAAATACTGGTAAAGGACAAACAACTTGGAAACAAAAACAGGTAATTCAATCAGGGGGAGCACCACAAGTTCTTTTTCCTAATCATCAAGTGATTGAGATCACTTTCCTTGATGATCAAGGACGACCCAAGTCCACAAAGGCTTGGGTCCCCCTCTCAAACTGATACTTTAGTTGCATGTGCAGGCAGCTTCAGGAGGAACTATTAATAGTCTTTGGATTGTTGATAGTGGGGCTTCCAGGCACATGACGGGCGACTATCGTCTTCTTTTCGATGTGCGAAGTATAAGAGGAGGATATGTTGCGTTTGCTGGAGACAAAGGAGGGTATATCACCGGCGAGGGAATGATCTCAAATGGAATTGTGAGTTTCGACAAAATCAATTATGTGCAACAGTTGGATCACAATCTCCTGAGTGTTTATCAGATCTGCGACAAGAAGTTCACCGTGCATTTTGATGATGCCGGTTGTTATGTGCTGAAGCCAGGATTCAAGATTCCCGCTGAATGGATTCTCTTATCAGCACCAAGAGTTAATGATTTGTATGTCCTTGATATGAGCCAAGCAATAACTCAGTCAAAACAAGTTACTTGCTTTATTTCAAAAGCCACTGAAAAGGAGACGATCTCTTGGCACAGACGGATGGGTCATATTCACCTCAGAAAAATGAATCACCTTGTCAAAAACAATTTGGTGAGAGGTGTCAATGTGAAGAACTTTCAACTTCAAGATGTCTGTGTGCCGTGTCAGAAAGGGAAGCAGATCAAGAAATCACATCCATTGAAGAAGGTTAACACTGTCAACATGCCACTTGAGCGTCTGCATATGGACCTTTTTGGCCCTGTCAAACACAAGAGTGTGCATGGGGAAGTTTTCTGCTTGGTAGTTACTGATGACTTCATGGTTCACAAGAGTGAGACTCCAGAAATTCTGAAGAATTTGATCACCTTGTTGGAAAATCTTTATAATCTAAAGGTGAGGTGAATTCGAAGCGACAATGGAACCGAGTTCAAAAACAGGGTTATGGATGAATTTTGCACTGCTAAAGGAATCCTTCATGAATACAGCTCTCGGTACACGCCACAACAAAATGGAGTCGCTGAAAGAAAGAACAGAACCTTAATTGAGACTGCAAGAACCATGTTGGTTGAGTCTCAGCTTCCAGTTCGATTCTGGACTGAAGCTGTTGCCTCGGCTTGCTACACGTTAAACAGGGTTCTCACAGTGAAAAGACATGGAAAAACGTGCTTCGAACTCCTACACAAGAAGACTCCTGACTTGGAATATCTAGAACCTTTTGGTGCACCATGTACCATGATTGAGCCTGACGGGAAGTTTGGTGCCAAAGCTATCGAAGGTTACTTCCTTGGGTATGCTACTCCTAATCTGCGAGTATGGAACCTGACTACCAAAAGGATTGAAGAATGGGGTGAAGTAAGAGTTCAAAGATATTCTAATCCTCCGAAGCCTTCTAGAGACCCATGGATGTTCGATTATGATGGTCTTTTCGACTCATTTAATCTGCCGACATTTGATGATGACAATGCAATTGCTCAAATGTTGTCTGAAAGTGAGAATGCGACTGGCTCTCAGTTAGCTCGTCCAATCATTGTTGACTCACAAGCATCTTCTTCTGTCAACAATCTCGTTTCAAATGAGGTGTTTAATGATGCTGTCGATTACAATTTGTCATCGGAAGATGAGGAGTATGTTGATGCAAATGATGGTGAAGCACTGCGTCCGGTTCAAGGTACTTCAGAAGCAACGGATCCAGTGTCTGTGCCAATTATCCAAGAAGAAAATGCATCATCTTCTACAACTCAACAGCTTCAGAATGATATCGGGCATTTAAATATCAATAACTTGAGGTCAAATGTTGAAATTCCTCCAGTTTCTGAAACCCGAATTCATAACATTCATCCTCAGCAGAATATTATAGGTGATGTTCTCAGTGGTGTAAGGACAAGGAATCAAATCAGAAATAACGAAAATGCTGGCTTGTATGCTGAGATACGAGAATCGGGACAACAAAATGATTGGTCTTTCGCCTGCTATGTTAGCCAAGAAGAGCCTAGATCTTGGAAGGAGGCATTGAAAGATGATTCCTGGGTGGAAGCCATGCAAGAAGAACTTCAGCAGTTCGAGAAGTTGGGCGTATGGAAATTGGTTGATAGGCCCGACAACTACAAGAAGATCGGAACTTGCTGGGTGTTTAAGTGCAAAAAGGACGACCGTGGGATTGTTGTCCGAAACAAAGCAAGGTTAGTTGTTCAAGGCTTCAGTCAGATTGAAGGTATTGACTACAATGAAGTGTATGCACCTGTTGCTCGTCTGGAGGCTATTAGAATCTTTCTAGCCTACGCATCCTTCAAGAAATTCAAGGTGTACCAGATGGATGTTAAAAGTGCTTTTCTACACGGAGTAGTCGAAGAGGAAGTATATGTCGAGCAACCACCGGGGTTTGAAGATCCATTACATACTGACAGGGTTTTACTGCTTAACAAGGCGTTATATGGTCTTCATCAAGCACCTCGGGCCTGGTATGAGACACTGTCTACCTACCTGCTGAGCAATGGGTTTAGACGGGGTTTGATCGATTGTACCCTCTTCATCAAGGAAAAAGGTGAAGATCTTCTGTTGGTACAAGTGTATGTCGATGACATTATCTTTGGTTCTACCGATGATAAGTTATGCAAGGAATTTGAAAAGGTGATGCAAGATCGATTCGAGATGAGTGCGATGGGTGAAATGACGTTCTTCTTGGGTTTGCAAGTTAATCAGTCCGAATCTGGAATTTTTATTCATCAAACCAAGTACGTCGGGGACATCTTGAGCCGGTTCCAGATGTCCGATTCGAAGCCAATTTCTACTCCTCTTCCGCAGAATCACGGGATTACTCCGGATGAAGAAGGGGATGCTGTGGATTCTTCACTTTATCGTGCTATGATTGGATCCTTAATGTATCTCACCGCATCAAGACCCGACATTATGTATCCAACTTGTCTTCTCGCTAGGTACCAAGCGAATACGAAGGTCTCTCACTATGCTGCTGTCAAAAGGATTTTTCGTTATCTGAAGGGTTGCCCTGACACCGGGTTATGGTACCCTAAGGATGATAACTTCGATCTCAAGGCTTACAGTGATTCTGATTTCGGCGGCTGCAAGAAAGATGGCAAATCAACCACAGCAGGATGTCAGTTCTTAGGCAATCGCCTAGTCACTTGGCAATGCAAGAAGCAGACATGTGTGGCTACATCTACATGTGAAGCGGAATACATTGCTGCATCTAGTTGCTGCTCCCAGGTTCTATGGATCCAACAACAGATGCGGGACTACGGTTTTGAATTCCTAACTACTCCTATTTATGTTGATAATGAAGCTGCTTTACAGATCACTAGAAATCTTGTACAGCACTCGAAAACGAAGCACATCGATATTAAATATCACTTCATACGTGATTGCTTTGAAAAGAGACTTATCGATGTGGTTCACATTCATACCGATCACCAACATGCCGACCTTTTTACCAAAGCATTTGATAAATCAAGATTTGATTATTTACTTTTGGTAAACGGCATTAAGGTGAAGCAAGAGTAACCGACATCAGGAAATCGTTTTTGTAAATATTTTTCTAAAAACCAAAAATCCAAAAATATTTTTCATTTTCTTTATTTTTTAATTTTAGGGGGAGAAAGTTTCAAGAAAAATACAAAAACATTGAAAAACCACAAAAATACAAAAATATGTCTTTATTTTATTTACTTTCTGCATTTAAGGGGGAGAAAATTCAGAAAAACACAAAAACAATAGAAAAACAAAAATGAGTTTCTTGGTAATATAAGAGAAAATGATATTACATCAGAGGTCGGTCGAAACATGTTTCTAGAAATCAAAAGAAAAAGAAAATGATAAGTAGCTCTACTATTGATGTACCGGTAGACTCACGATCATTTTAAAGTATGCAGGAGATATAAACATAACGAACTGAAAACCGCGTGGGAACCGCTCATTGGCATATGGTCTTGGTACCGAAATTTCGTTTGAGAGATTGCCGAGGTTCTGAGATATTCGGGGTTTATGCTGTTTATCATCTGGGTATCATGGTTGTTTCTATAAAAGACAAAGTCTAAGTTCTTCCATGATACCATACATACGTGTACATAATTCATACTGCATTCGACCTCAATAAGTGATAAACAATCACATGTCCATACAAAATAAGTGATAAAATATCACATTTATCCGGGAGTCAAGTTCGTCTCTCTGCTGTACGGAAGTACTGACCTGTTCACTGACTTGCTCCTGTGCCCTCATGCATCGAAAATCAAGTTCCTCATCAATAAGTGATTCTATCACATAGGGCTTGTTTTCAAACTCAAATAAGTGACTTGTTCACATTGTATATATATACGTTAAAAAACGGATGATAAATGGTATACTCCCCAGTAAGATGAACTCTCGTGCATACCTTGATACGGGAATGTGTCGTGAGTGGATGAACACCGGTCGGTAAGTATAAATCATACCTTAAACGTATCTCATTGTATTATGATTACACTTGATTGTTGAGTTTAAGTGTATAACAATATCGGTAATTGTGGTAGAATACTTATCAACTTCTGTAAAAGAATTTTAAAAGGAAATGTGTTTTGACAAAAGACCGCAAGCTGATATGATTCTCTTCGCCTGAAACTCGCAAAAATATTGTTGTGTTGTACATATTTATTTACTGCTTTATTTTAAACAGTTTTGTCGTTTGGTGCATATCAGCACGACATTAGCGGTGATGTCGTTTGATAACATTCAAAGGATATTAAAATTGTTGCCTTTCATTTTATCAAACCTCAAAATCCAAAAAGATTTTCAATTTAATATTATTTTTGATTAACTGATGTTGGTGCTCGATCCGATACCTGACAAGCCGATATACTTCATAAAACTAACCTTTGCAGAACTTCATAACAGACAACTTTTCAAAATGGTCATTTCTGAAAAACCTCCAAAATTTGAAGGGTTTGAATTGAAAAATCCCAAAAATCCAAAGTGTTGGTGGAAATCTGATCCTTCGAGGAAGCAATGGCCCTCGAAAGATCAGATGGTCAAGAAAGTCAACGAAAGTCAACGAAAGTCAATCATCTCAGTCGAAAGATGATTTGGTCAACGAATTTGACCAAATTGATCTTTCGAGCTGATCAGACCTTGTTGAAAGATGGTAATGGTCGAAAGATATCTTTCAAGGATTCCAAAAATATCTGGTATCCTTCGATCCAGATCCTTCAAATATCTGGATCTTTCGAGCCAAATATGGATCCTTCGATCCAAGGGTGATCTTTCGAGACACTTTTACATCTTTCGAAAGGTCATGTATCTTTCGAGACGGTTGGACTTTCGAGACGGTTGGACTTTCGAGGTCAGGGTATAAAAGGGTCATCTTCTTCATTTGTTCATAACAGTTTCAAAAATCATCTCTCAAAAACCCTCATCATCCCGAAACTCTGCCAAAATTTCAAGAAGTATAAAATATCAAGATTTGTATACACTTTCGGTAGGATAATCATTATCATCTTAACGTTCAATGATTCAAACATAAACATGATCTTGTGTTCTTATTTTTCAAATTTTATTACTAGAATAGGATAAAATGTGAAATCTGAATATGTTGTTAATGAATCAGTGATAGTTTTCGATGATCATGTGGTGTTCTTTTATCTGTTTGTGTGTGTTCAAGATGTTGGTTTGAATCTTGATGACAGGGGTGTTTGGGTTGGGTTAAACAGGGGAATGGTTAGGGTTTATGGTATAAATTGATACATGTGCGTGTGTTCGGTGTCCGAATGGGTCTAATTGTTGATGGTTTGAAATGGTGGTTAATGTTGTTTTTGTTTTGGTATAAAACGCAATTGAATCCAACTTAAAACTATCACCGGATTTTAACTTAAATTACCCACCGGAAAAGACGCCGATGAACAGTGCTGCCGGAGGTCAACACGAAGGATGTTGACTCTCACCTCGATAGATGTGATGCACAACATCTTTCGATCTGAGACTCGAAAGATGTTAGATTCCTCGAAGGATCATCCTTCGATTGATCAAACCTTCGAATGATCAAGACATCTTTCAAACTCTTGATTCTTCGAAAGATGATCTTTCGATAAGGTTGTCATCCTTCAAGAAAAGTGACATCTTTCGAACAGACTGACATCCTTCGAACAATCTGCCATCCTTTGTGCCATGTTCAATCCTTCGATGGATAATTTGGATCCTTCGAGAGTTCAACACTTGGAATTTTTCAAGAAATTGAAAATTTTCTAAGTGTGGAATTCCTTGTTGACTGTTTGACTTTTTCTTATTACGTGTCTATGTTTGATGTGCAGAAATGGCACCGAAAGTGAGAAAGGAACGGGCAAAGCCAACAAAGAAGGAGAAATCTGAGGTTGAATCTATGTCTGAATCTAGACATAACATGGCTGCTTACTTACAACCGGAAGACAAGATCAGTCCGGAATTTACTGGAATTATGGAGTACCTTCATCGTGCTCGTATCAATTATGCTATCACAACACAGCACATTGCCTATCAGTCGTACATCAAGGAGTTTTGGAGTTCAGCTGTGATTGAAACGGTGGAGAATAAGGAAGTGATCAGGGCATCAGTTGCTGAAAAACCCGTGGTTATTACAGAAAACACTATCAGAGAACGTCTACAGCTTGGAGATCAACCAGAAGATCCTACTTCTATAGATTTACAATGTCAGCGGGGGTTACTAATGAGGCTGCGGTACACCGACAACGTTCTTGCCAATCAGATCAACAAGAAGTATATGCCGCTTCGATACAAGCTCTTGTTGCATATCCTTATTCATTGCCTGAGCAACAAGCGTTCTGGATATGATCTGTCACCGATCGATTTGACTGGATTGTTTACGGCTCTGATTCTGAACAAGCCGTTCAACATATCTCGCTATATCTTCGACAATCTGAAGGAAAACGCTCGAAGGCCACTCCCATCAGCAACACAGCGAACATCTACCAAATTCTGGCTATATCCCAGATTTCTGCAGATGATGATTGATGATCAGATTCCTGATCTTCCAAAGGCTGAAGCAGATGTTCTACCTGTTAATCCAATGAATGAGTGTACTCTGCTGATATTCAAGTCTATGTCCGCCTATAAGGAATCGGACCCAATTAGGAAACTTATTGGTCATCTTGATATTCCCGATTACCAGGCACCGCAGAACAACAGATGGCGTCGAGACGCGAGCGATTCTGATAATGAAGAGCCAAAGTTAATCGCTTTGGCTGATACGCAACTCAGGGCTAAACATGGAATCAAAGCAACAAGGAAGTCTGCTGGCAGTTCTAGTGCTGCAGCACGTGTTGAGGTTGACGTTAATGTTGCTGCTGAAGAAGTTCAGGGAGAGTTTGTCGACCCTGATGCTCATGTTGGTACTGGTGGTGCTGTAGTTGTTGAAACAGGCGGTAGTGCAGGTGGTGCTGGTGGTGTTGCTAGTCAGTCTGGTACTGTTGCGACTTACAAAGGCAAAGGAAAGGTAGATGAGCCGAGGAGACAAGCGGATGATAGTAGTTCGTCTTCTGAAGAGGAAGGAGGTTCTGGTGACGATGGTTCATCTTCTGAGGACGATAATCCTCCTCCTCCAGGAATGAAAAAGGTCTATGATAGTCGCGGGAATCCTCGTTTTGAGCGAATAGAAAAGACGGTTAGAACTGGAGAATCTGACAGGGATGAGGATTATATCCTTACTTCTCCGGGTTTTGTTAGAAAGAGGAAAGCAAAAAGACAGGGTGTTCGTTCATCAAAGAAAACTGCTGGTGATTCCTCTATTCCAGTTTCTATTCAGCCTTCATCTGCTTCTGAGCAACAGCTTCCTCCTGTTAGTGATCAACTGACTGCATCAGAGACGCTGGAGCTGATGTCTTCCCCTCAGAGGTCCTCTAGGACGCGCACGGTGACTGTTGATCAACAGCCGCCTGCAACTCCCGCCTCAGGTACACATGCCCGACCTATTCTTGTTATTACTGGTCCTACAGGTGCTTCTGGTCAGGCTGGTCAGTCTGGCTCCTCAGGACCTGAGCCTTCGCGACCGACTCTGGCAGAGACTTTGTCTGGTTTATCTGAATCTGAAAAGATTCAATTCCTGATTGAACAAATGAGTGAATTGGGTTCCATAGTTGGTCGGCATACAAGAACAATTGAAGAGTATCGTGTGCAGCGAAAACAGGATGTGGTGGCACACAACACGCTGTGTTCAATTGTTAATGCTCAGAAAATTAAGATTAAGGAACAGGCAGAGGAAATTGAAAGGTTAAAGGAAGCGAACAGGGCTCGAGACAGGGAGGTTGAAATAATGAAAGGACATAGTACTGTGTTGGAGAATGAGGCTAAAGCACTCAGGCAGAAGCATGAAGAGCTGTCAGAGCGCTATAAAATCGCGATGATCGATTAATAGAAAGCTTCAAGCCTGTGTTCGCAAACTTCAAGAAGACTAATCAGAAAGTGGGTACGCTGTGGAATGAAAGATGCAATGCATTAGGCATTGTACCCTCAAGGCGTGAGGATGACAAGGATGATGATGCAGCTAATCCGGATCAACCAGCTGCCTCAGGTTCCGGTGCAACTGCATCCGGGGCTGCAGGTGGGTCTGGTACATCTCAAGATGCTCCTACTGCTCCTTCCACAGCTACTACTGGCCCATCTGAGCAGACAGAAACACTGGGAACTTCTACAGGGCTTGAGCATGTTAGTCTGGAAGCAGAAATGTTTGCAGATCTCCCTGAATCCTCAGGTGCTCTTCAGTATCATCCAGTTACGGGTGAACTGTTAGAAGAGGGAGAACATGTTACTGAAATGTCTGATGAACAGATACTGGCTCTGACGGAATTGGATGATGTTGCTGTGAGCATGATTGATGCTACTCCGCTGGTTCAGGACCAAACCGATTTCTCTACAATTGATGAAATCTTCATCGGTTCGGATCCTGAACGTCCTGTCTATGTTGGGCAAGATAATACAGAGGTTAACGCTCTTGATGATGAGCATGTGGCAGAAAAGACAGCAGAATTTGCCAATCTTTCTTCCGATACTCCGACAGCTCAAGAAAACCGTGAGAAAACAGTGAATGAATGGCGAGCGGATTTCCTAGCTAGGAATCCTCCTCCGCTCGCTCCGTTAGATCAGGTTAATTACATGAGTCTGGAGAAGAATAAAGCTCGGGGTCGCATTATTAGTTGGATGTTTGTTAAGGAACTTCACTGCATGGTCGTGAAACGAGAAAATGGTCTTCAGTATTTCAGAACTCTTCTCAGTATTCTCTCACTTCCGTACTATGATGTTGCAGTGTTAGCTCAACTAGATGTTATCAATCGAGACGAAGAAAAGATGGTGGATCTGTTTGCTAAGAAAATCAGGTTGGAAAGAAGAAGGGGCTGGAAGGATCCTCTATACAAGCCACAGTTTCCTAGATACGAGCAGATCAGATTTACACTTGATCCAGAAACAAACAATTCTCGCTATCGTTTGGTGTATGATCCTCCAAAAGTGATGAAGAAGATACCTTTGCTGAAGATGAAGACTGACTTTCTAGGAAACTTTCGTTGCTGGGTCTATGACGCGGATACTGGTGAAGCCGTGATCCTATTCAGAGATAGTCAAAAGAACTTTAGAATAATAGATCCGATGTGGATTACCAACATGTCCAGGTCGGATATTATTGTTCTGAAGGATCATGAGATAAACTACTTGGTGCGGGATCGAGATCAAGCTATGAAGTTTCAGAAGAT
Source organism: Helianthus annuus (assembly GCF_002127325.2). Classification (NCBI taxonomy): domain Eukaryota; kingdom Viridiplantae; phylum Streptophyta; class Magnoliopsida; order Asterales; family Asteraceae; genus Helianthus; species Helianthus annuus. Next base: position 123,181,802 of record NC_035436.2, read on the forward strand.
GGCCTTGTACTGCTTCAATCTACTGGTTAATGCGGGAAGTGCATGGTCATCGCATCATTTGACAGTGGAAAGGACGTCCGAGACTTAAAGACACGAAGACCGAGACAAAGCTACAGCCAAGGGGGAGTTTGTTGGTGCACTTGTGTCTGTACTTTGTCTGTATTTTGTAATGTATAAAACGATGTCTTTTGTTAGTCTTGTTTACGTCTTGTGTTTGGTGTGTATATGTGTTTGACTGTATGTTTGACCAAGTCAACCATCCTCCTGGTTTGACTTGGCCAAACAGTCAACACTTAGTGGTAAGTTATGTGTGCTTCGAAGGATGTCATTGAAGGATGTTTTGTATCCTTCGATGACCTCGAAAGATAGCCTTCGATGGATACATATGGACCTCGAAGGATATATCATCCTTCGAGGTATGTATGGATCCTTCGGAATCCTTCGGTAGATATTCTGGTCGATAGATGACCCTTCAACCAGATTATCATATCCTTCGAGCATGTAGTCTGTTTCGGGTATATATACCCATGTATGGGTTCAGTTCATGTAGGTCTTACAAGTGTTGTTGATAGTGCATGTGAGTGAACCAAGGTCTTGTAGAGAGCATTTCAGTTTGGTCAAGGGCTGTAACCGTGTCCACTGAAATACAAGAGAAAACTTTGATATATTGCGTGTCTACTCTTTCTCTTTGTAACTTGTGCTTTCATCTAAACTATCGGTTTGCACTCTAGCTTGGATTCCGCACTTGCTAGAGTGTTAAACATAACAAGGATAAGGTTTAACCTCAACCTCCGAGGGACCTACAGTATTCTAGACTAGGTTTATTTGTATCGCGGCCTACCAGGCAGGTGTGCGAAGATTAGTATGTTTAGTTCGCGGCCTTCCTAAGGCAGGTGTGCGAAGTCAGTCATAATATCGCGGCCAACCCTTGGCAGGTGTGCGAAGATCAGTTCAGTAAGTGTTACTAGTCTAGTCGTATCATATCATTCGGTTCTATCAGCTGAGTATGTACAATAATTCAACAAATCCCATTCCCACCCGGGAACCCCATGCCTTGGCTGTGTGAACTCACCTTGGGTTTGCTCGGTATGCTAAGTATGTGCTCAAATAAATCAATCACGTCCTAGAGTATGCACATATACACAATCAGTTTGCATTCGTACAGTTCACGTATAAGCATCAACAATGATCATCAAGTAGCACGTTGTACGTAATCATAATCATACAAGTATTGTATAACACTTAACCGCAGTTAAATAATCCAGTTCACATTTGACAGAGTTAAACCATGTTACTATGCGAGGTATACAAATTGGCGAAACACTTATTGGCGAATCACAGGTTTGGCGAAACACATGTTGACGAAACATAATCTGTTTCGTCAATCATTCTTTTGGCGAAACAAGTTTCTGTTTCGTTGATGACCCTTGGCGAAACACAAATTCTATTTCGTCAACTTCTCCTTGGCGAAACACACTCTCTGTTTCGCCAAGATTTCTATTTCGTCTATAGTTCAGTTACGTCGTATAATTACAGCACTCAACAGTTACACCGAAATCACAGGAAACCCTAAACAGCCGTCACCACATCAATCAATAGCAATCATACGTAAAACATAAGCCCAGAAAATCATCAACTAATCATCATGAAATCATCAGTCATAAATTCATGAAATCATCATTCAGAGGTATACAAAAATTCATTGAATTGGAAACATAGTTCCCATCCGTAGAAAACTACCGACAAGAACCTCAAACCCGTTCACATACAATTACGATATTAGATTCAGCATCATCTGTTTATTCGTTATATCGGTCAATTTAGTTTAACAACATCATACATCATGCTTAAACCTTAATCGATTCGTCAAGATCATAACCATTCACTGTTAATCATAGCAAGAGCATAACAAGAATTCATGATAGTTATCTATTCATATTCATTCCAGAAATCAAACAAGCATGTACACAACATGTAACAACAATCAAGCATCAATGGAACCGATTTAATAAACACGCACTAACCGGAATGGAGGAACGATGAGTAGGTCGCTAAGGGCTTGGGAAAACGCCTGGCTTCCGTCACACACAAGAGGGTTCTAGGGTTTTTCCTGTTTTCGCTAAAGTGGCGAATGAAACAGGGAATCCGGTATATAGTTACGTAATGTGTTGGGCCGCTAATGGGCCCTGGCAAAACTGATGGGCCGGCGAATCACCTTGTGTTTCGTCGAGAGTGGGCTGGCGAAACAGGCTTCTGTTTCGTCATGGTTGGAATTGGCGAATCACTTGATTCGTCGAGTTCATTCAAGTGCTAAACGATCTAAGTTTTCTAAACAAGTTCATACACGTAACATGTACTAATCACAATACGATTCATACTAACATCAAGTGCATAGTTACAAGTCAAATCAATCAACACTACACAGTCAAAGTCAACGTGCATTTAAAGTCGAAAGGTCGAGTTGTCACATTATCCCCAACTTGAAAGAAATTTCTTCCCGAAATTTGGTACGTACTTACTGAGAAAGCTAGATAGGTTGCATCGTTCACTGGTTTTCCTGGGGTGTCACATCCTCCCCCCGTTGATCTGGAATTTCGTCCCGAAATTCCGTGGTAGTAGCTTCAGTCTCAGCAGTGGTTGTATTGGTTTCGAATAACTGGGGATACTTTTCTGTCATCTGGTCTTCGCGTTCCCAGGTGTACTCTGGGCCACGACGGGAGTTCCAACGAACTCGAACAAGAGGGATTCTCTTGTTTTTGAGGACCTTAACATCCCGGTCCGTGATTTCAACTGGCTCCTCGACGAACTGCAACCGCTCATCGATAGTGAGTTCCTTAAAAAGGAACTATGAGGGTCTCATCTGACAGGCACTTCTTCAGATTCGACACGTGAAACACATTGTGAACTGCACCGAGTTCAGCTGGTAGGTTTAGCTTGTAGGCCACTTTGCCTATTTTCTCAATGATCTCGAACGGTCCGACATATCGCGGATTTAGTTTGCCCCGTTTGCCAAAACGAACCACACCCTTCCAGGGTGAGACTTTTAGTAAAACCCGGTCCCCGACCTGAAATTCCAACGGTTTCCTACGCTTATCCGCGTATGCTTTCTGACGGTCGCGTGCTGCCGCCATGCGTTGTCGTATTTGTGCAATCTTTTCTGTGGCGTCCACCACAATTTCTGGACCCGTGATCTGACTATCCCACACCTCTGCCCAACAGAGAGGTGACCGGCATTTACGCCCGTACAATGCCTCGAATGGAGCGGCTTGTATGCTGGTGTGATAGCTGTTATTGTATGAGAACTCCACCAAAGGAATGTGCTTTTCCCAGCCGTTGCCGAAATCAATAACATATGCCCGAAGCATGTCTTCAAGAGTTTGGATCGTTCGCTCAGACTGCCCATCCGTCTGAGGGTGATACGCTGTGCTCATGTCTAACCGTGAGCCGGAAGATTTATGCATCGCTTGCCATAGCTCTGACGTGAATCGTGCATCCCGATCTGAAATGATGGAGGTGGGCACCCCGTGCCTCGAAACAACTTCTTTAAGATAGACGTCTGCGAGAGTGGAGAACTTATCCGTTTCCTTTATAGCCAGGAAGTGTGCAGACTTTGTGAGTCGATCCACGATCACCCATATGGTGTCGTTCCCACGCTGGGATCTGGGTAGGCCTGTAACGAAATCCATGGAAATTTCTTCCCATTTCCATTGCGGTATCTTGGGTTGCTGAAGTAGGCCCGCTGGTTTCTGATACTCCACTTTGACTTTTGCACATGTCAAACACTTGCTGACGTAAGTAGCAATGTGGGCCTTCATGCTAGGCCACCAGTATGTAGTTCTGATGTCGTGGTACATTTTATCCGACCCTGGATGTACCGAGTAGCGGGACTTGTGAGCTTCATCCATTACCAGCTCGCGTAAACCGCCAAAAAGTGGGACCCAAATACGCCCCGTTACATAGTAGGCACCGTCTTCCTTTTGTTCCATTCGTTGCCTTGAGCCGCGTAAGGCTTCAGCCTTGACGTTTTCGGGTTTTAATGCTTCTATCTGGGCAGTTCGTATCTGTGCTGGAAGACTGGTCTGAATAGTGAGCTGCAAAGCTCGTACGCGCCTAGGTAGAGTGTCTTTCCGACTGAGAGCGTCAGCCACAACATTGGCTTTACCTGGATGATACTTGATGGCACATTCGTAATCTTTCAGAAGTTCAACCCATCTTCGTTGACGCATGTTCAGATCCTTTTGCTTAAGAATATGCTCGAGACTCCTGTGATCGGTGTAAATCGTGCACCTGGTACCGTACAGGTAGTGTCGCCATATTTTAAGCGCGAAAACAACAGCTCCCAGCTCTAAATCGTGCGTCGTGTAGTTCCGTTCGTGAACCTTGAGTTGACGTGAAGCGTAAGCAATAACTTTATCCCGTTGCATCAATACACACCCAAGTCCCTGTATCGATGCGTCACAATAACCACAAAATCTTCAGTGCCCTTTGGCAATGAGAGAATAGGCGCGCTGCAAAGCCTATCCTTTAGGTACTGAAAAGCGGTTTCCTGGGAATCTCCCCAGCGGTAGGTGACACCCTTCTGTGTCAGTAGCGTAAGCGGCTGTGCGATCTTGGAGAAGTCTTTTATGAATCGTCTGTAGTAACCCGCCAAACCCAAGAATTGGCGTATTTCCGTTGGTGTACGCGGTGCAGGCCAGTTCCTGATCGAATCTACCTTGGATGGATCGACATGAATCCCATCCCTGTTCACCACATGGCCTAAGAAGTGGACTTCACGAAGCCAGAAGTCGCATTTAGAAAACTTGGCGTACAATTGCTCCTTTCGAAGAAGTTCTAGAATCAACCGTAGGTGCTGCTCGTGCTCCTCCTGACTCTTGGAGTAAATCAGAATGTCGTCGATGAAGACAATCACAAACTTGTCTAAGTACGGCTTGCACACCCTGTTCATCAGATCCATAAATACGGCAGGCGCATTCGTTAACCCAAATGGCATGACAAGAAACTCGTAGTGACCGTAACGAGTTCTGAATGCGGTTTTGGAGACGTCCTCATCCCGGACTCTCAGCTGATGATACCCTGACCTCAAGTCTATCTTGGAGTAGTAACTCGACCCCTGCAACTGGTCGAATAAGTCGTCTATACGCGGAAGAGGATAACGGTTCTTCACCGTAACCTTGTTCAGCTCACGGTAGTCGATGCACATCCTGAAAGTGCCATCCTTCTTTTTCACAAAAAGTACTGGAGCTCCCCAAGGCGATGAGCTTGGACGAATAAAGCCCTTTTCCAAGAGCTCTTGTAACTGCTTCGACAGTTCTTCCAGTTCGGTTGGAGCTAAACGATACGGTGCGCGGGCTATTGGTGCTGCTCCAGGAGCTAACTCAATCTGGAATTCGACTTGGCGGTGAGGCAGTAAACCGGGTAAATCTTCAGGAAACACCTGAGGAAAGTCACGCACAACTGGAATATCCTCCAGCTTCTTTTCCTTCGCTGATGCGTCAGTGACAAGTGCCAGAATTGCAGTGTGCCCCTTTCGTAAACATTTCTGCGCCTTTAAGAAAGAGATGATGCCAACCACAGCACCACTCTTGTCGCCTTGAACTTCAAGAGGTTCCTGACTAGAGCGAGGAATACGAATGATCTTTTCCTTGCATAAAATCTCTGCGTGATGCTGGGATAACCAATCCATACCGATGACAACGTCGAAGCTACCCAAAACTATGGGTATAAGATCAATCAAGAAAGTCTGACCAGCTAGAACGATGCTACAACCCCTGATTACATGTGCGGCTTCTACACTTTTACCGTTTGCTAACTCTACGACATGTTTGGTGTTTATGGGTGTTGGTGTACGTTTTAACAATTTACTCATTTTCAATGACATATAACTTGTATCAGCAACCGAATCAAATAAGACAGTAACATAAATATCGTCGAGAAGAAACTTACCCATAACCACATTGGGATCATTCACTGCGTCACCCCGACCTAGAACAAAAGCACGACCCCGAGCTTCGTTGCCATTGTTGTTGTTGTTTCCCCCATTATTGTTGTTCCCGTTGCCCTGGTTATTGTTGTTGTTACGATTCTGGTTCTGGTTCAATTGAGGGCAATCACGTTTGTAGTGACCTTCAGCCCCACACTGGAAACATCACCGGTTCCCACGCTGTGGCTGCTGCTGCTGGTTCTGTGGAGCTGGCGGTGGGAGTTGCTGGTTCTGATTTGCTGGCCGTGAGCTTCTACAATCCTTAGCCTCATGACCCGGCTTGAGGCATCTTTGACAACGTTCCCTGCGACATCTTCCACTGTGGTGTTTGTTGCACCTATTACACCATGGGTGAGTTCCCCTATATCCACTCTGCCCCTGACTACCCGATGACTGCTGATTCGGACTCTGGTAATCATTTGTCTTGCGCTGCGGTGCTTGAGACTGAATAGATACTGATCCCTTGCTGGAATCCCCCTCCCATTTTCTCTTGTTGTCACTGGGAGTAGCAGATGTAGTGACAGCAGTAGTAGTAGCACTGATGCGTTTTGGCAGCTTGTTCTGATCCACTGCCTGATCGGTGAGTCGGTGGGCAAGACGCTGAATGTCTTGGATATTGTTGAGGTTAGCCGACGTCACGTGGCTCTGAATCTTTGGCGCAAGCCCCTTGAGGTACAACTCAATGCGCTTGACTGGAGGGTCCACCATCGTTGAACATAAGATGGCCAGTTCATTCGACCGTTTCGTGTAAGCCTCAATCTCTGACCCCGTCATCTTCAAGTGGTATAGCTCATTCTCCAACTTGTGAATGTCGTCTCGTGTGCAGTACTCACGTTTAATCAATTCCTTGAAATCCTCCCAAGGTGTGGCATTAGCAGCTGCCAACCCAAGGATCTGTACTTGCACGTTCCACCAGGTGAGCGCAATCCCTTCCAACGTGCGAGTGGCATACTTGACCCTGCGAGCCTCAGGGCATTCGCACATTTCAAACACTGACTCTAGCTTCTCAAACCAATGGAGGAGTCCCACTGCCCCCTCGGTGCCACTGAATGAGCTTGGACGACAGTCCATGAAGTTCTTGAAAGTGCAGACAGGTTGCTGCGCGTGTTGACCTATTGTGTACGAATAGGACAAAGTTAAATACGAAAGTTAATGTAGGATCTAAAGATCCTAGTGTGAGTCTATACTGCAGGGTATACTACCTGCTTGAGCAGCTGCAAGTGCCGCAGCAACTTGAGCTTGAACGAGAGCCTCTAGCTGGGCTTGAGTCATGTTAATTCGTCCAGACATGATCTTCATAGCAAATGCAACATGAGTTAGAGAGGTTCGCGAATAGAGCGATGACAGAAGAGTGTAAGCACATAGGGGTTCTCATGTAACGACGTATGGTAAGCAATGTAATCTAGCATACTACGAGCAAGGTTCTAAGCAGTTCTAGCAAGCAGGTAATAAACATAAACCTTATTACCTAGGATGTCGAGTCTTGCACGTGGAGCGAAGCGTCGTTGTGGATCGTTGAGAGCACTGTTCTGGTTATAGTCTGGTTTTAATAAAAATGTTTCCCCCATATTAAAACCAAGTTCTCTATAACCAATGACTCTGATACCAATCTATCACACCCCCAAAATCCCACACGCGGAGTACCACCGCTTGGGAGCGTGACATGACCAGGATCAAGCCATCAATCATATCAAACATAGCATTTAATAATAAAAGTAGATAATGTAATTCATCACGACATGATTGATGTTCAAAACCAAACTTTGTTTAAGTAGCGGAAGCATATAAATAAACCCAACATAGTTAATAGTTTGAAATGTCATAAATGTTTAGCAATCATTCACTAATCCTTGTCCACAACGACCTGCTCCTTCCTTGTGCAAGCTCTGTATGTACCTAAGGTCCTGCAAGGCATGCAGCAGAGAGTCAACAACTAGTTGAGCGAGTTCACAGTTAATAGTTCAGTAATAGTATAGTGTGAGTAGTAAGTTCGTTCGTTATAGCATATATCGTATTTCCATCGCGGCCTCCCAGGCAGGTATGCGAAGATATTAGGGGATGTTCCTCCCAAGTATTCTAGACTAGGTTTATTTGTATCGCGGCCTACCAGGCAGGTGTGCGAAGATTAGTATGTTTAGTTCGCGGCCTTCCTAAGGCAGGTGTGCGAAGTCAGTCATAATATCGCGGCCAACCCTTGGCAGGTGTGCGAAGATCAGTTCAGTAAGTGTTACTAGTCTAGTCGTATCATATCGTTCGGTTCTATCAGCTGAGTATGTACAATAATTCAACAAATCCCATTCCCACCCGGGAACCCCATGCCTTGGCTGTGTGAACTCACCTTGGGTTTGCTCGGTATGCTAAGTATGTGCTCAAATAAATCAATCACGTCCTAGAGTATGCACATATACACAATCAGTTTGCATTCGTACAGTTCACGTATAAGCATCAACAATGATCATCAAGTAGCACGTTGTACGTAATTATAATCATACAAGTATTGTATAACACTTAACCGCAGTTAAATAATCCAGTTCACATTTGACAGAGTTAAACCATGTTACTGTGCAAGGTATACAAATTGGCGAAACACTTATTGGCGAATCACAGGTTTGGCGAAACACATGTTGACGAAACATAATCTGTTTCGTCAATCATTCTTTTGGCGAAACAAGTTTCTGTTTCGTTGATGACCCTTGGCGAAACACAAATTCTATTTCGTCAACTTCTCCTTGGCGAAACACACTCTCTGTTTCGCCAAGAGTTCTATTTCGTCTATAGTTCAGTTACGTCGTATAATTACAGCACTCAACAGTTACACCGAAATCACAGGAAACCCTAAACAGCCGTCACCACATTAATCAATAGCAATCATACGTAAAACATAAGCCCAGAAAATCATCAACTAATCATCATGAAATCATCAGTCAGAAATTCATGAAATCATCATTCAGAGGTATACAAAAATTCATTGAATTGGAAACATAGTTCCCATCCGTAGAAAACGACCGACAAGAACCTCAAACCCGTTCACATACAATTACGATATTAGATTCAGCATCATCTGTTTATTCGTTATATCGGTCAATTTAGTTTAACAACATCATACATCATGCTTAAACCTTAATCGATTCGTCAAGATCATAACCATTCACTGTTAATCATAGCAAGAGCATAACAAGAATTCATGATAGTTATCTATTCATATTCATTCCAGAAATCAAACAAGCATGTACACAACATGTAACAACAATCAAGCATCAATGGAACCGATTTAATAAACACGCACTAACCGGAATGGAGGAACGATGAGTAGGTCGCTAAGGGCTTGGGAAAACGCCTGGCTGCCGTCACACACAAGAGGGTTCTAGGGTTTTTCCTGTTTTCGCTAAAGTGACGAATGAAACAGGGAATCCGGTATATAGTTACGTAATGTGTTGGGCCGGTAATGGGCCTTGGCGAAATTGATGGGCCGGCGAATCACCTTGTGTTTCGTCGAGAGTGGGCTGGCGAAACAGGCTTCTGTTTCGTCAAGGTTGGAATTGGCGAATCACTTGATTCGTCGAGTTCATTCAAGTGCTAAACGATCTAAGTTTTCTAAACAAGTTCATACACGTAACATGTACTAATCACAATACGATTCATATTAACATCAAGTGCATAGTTACAAGTCAAATCAATCAACACTACACAGTCAAAGTCAACGTGCATTTAAAGTCGAAAGGTCGAGTTGTCACACTTTGTATTGCTTCAACATGACAAAACGTCAAAATCAATTTGGGATGCTCTTAGAATCAAATTTGAGGGAAGTGAGAAAATGATTAAGAGTAAAAAGGCCCTGCTTAAGAAAGAATTTAATCTTTTCACCAGTTTGCCAGAAGAAGATACAAAGAAATTAATTGAAAGATATTGCCACTTAGTACGATCTATGTCAATGGTAAGCATAACCAAAGATCAAGAGGAATGGGTCGACAAGTTAGCTGACGCTTTACCTCAGAAAGAGAAAGAGTGGGGTACATATTTGATGATCTTAAAGAACACTAGAGAATATGATGGTTTGACGATTTCTCAGTTCATCGAGAAGATTGAGGGTCATGATCTTGAACAGCAAAAGATTGCGAGGATGAATAATCCAAGTGGTCAACAAGACGTGAAAATGTATTACAAAGGCAGTGTTCAAGAGGTTGAAAGAAGTCCGAAGATTCAAACTGCGTTTAGTGCTGGAAATTCATCTGAAAATGTTGATCAAGGTTCAAACAACAGCAGTGGTTTTTCTTCATATCCGAGTGTTAATCCCAAGAGTTCATCATCAAGTTTCTATTCTCAAAGTACAAAAAGTGGTGGTTGTGTGATACAGTGCAATATAGCTTTGAATCTTCCAGAGGGTCAAAGTTTCTCTGAAGAAATTGCAAAAGATCACATGGCGTTACTTGCAACTGTGCTACAATCCTATGAAGGTTTGGTTGCAGGGAGAATCGGGAATCCTATGCTAACGAAATAGGATTACGATCATATAGACGCTGAAGAGATGGAACTCATGGACATCAAATGGTGTTTAGCTAGTGTCCTGAGAAGAGCTGAAAAGTTCAAGATGATTACCGGAAGAAATGATTTTCTTGATGCACATGTTTCTACTTTAGGTTTTGATAAATCTAAAGTTACGTGTTTTCGATACAGGGAGAAAGGTCATTTCAAGAGAGAATGCAAAAATAGAGAAGCAAATGAAGCAAAGAATACGTTTGGAAAAGATGACTACTACCAGAAAGCCATATATCAACAAGTTGGTCAACAACAACAACAAGAACCACAAGTGGCTCATGGTAGAAAAGTGATAGAGGATTCTTCAAAGAGAGCATGTTTAGTGAATCAAGAAAATTTTAGCTGGGATAAATACATTTCATCCGATAACAAAGCATGCCTAATCAATCAAGAAGATGAAAAGTTACCAGAAGGTTTTAGCTTGGATATGTTTGTGGATGAGAAAGGAGAGTTTAAAGCTTTCATTGCTAAAATTGTGAAAGAACCAGATATGTTTACCGAGTGGATGAAAGCTATTGGTGTTAGTGTGAAGAATGAAGAAGAAAAGTCTGTTTCATCAGATGAAAGCTCAATAAGTTCAGATGAAAGTTTAGAAAAAGCAACTGTTTTTGATCAAACACCATCTGATTCTAGTTCTTCAGATGATAATTCTGACAAGTCAATTGAGTTTGATCAATCACCAACTGATGACAGTGATGATGATGAAGAAGAAAGACATATTAATGTTGCAAAAACTCATCTATCTTCTGAAAGTTTTCAATTTTATTTTGCAGATCGCTTAGAGAAGCTAAAGGAGATACGAGCTACAAAAGAACAAAAGAAAATGAAGTCTGAAAGTGTTGCTAAAAAAGATGAGACTGTTTAAAATGAAGAAGTTAAAGTTGTTGCTGAGGAGATTGTTGAAATTGAGAAGGTGATTGAAAGTGAAAAAGTTGTTGAAGCTGAGAAAATCAGTGAAGCAGGAAAAATTGTGGAAGTCATCAAGCCTTGCTCAAAGTGTCTAGAATCTTGCAAGGAATGTGCAGCAAAAGACGAGAAGTTGGTTGAATTTGAGAAGATGAAAGAACAATTACTATTCAATCTCAACTATGTGAAAGAATCGTACGATGTATTGAACAAAACAGTTACTGTTCTTCAAAAGACTAATTCTGAAAGAGAAAAGGCATTAACCATGATGAATGCTGTGATGATGACAAAACAAAAAGCTATATATCATTATATTGAAGAATGTGCTAAACTGAAACAAGAGTTGGAGACTGAGAAAATTGAGAATGAGAGAATCAGACGCTTATTACAGAGTTATTCTAGTTCTGATTATCTTATTGATTGAATTTATCCAACTGTTGCAGGTTTTGAAGCATTTCAGGATGAGAAGTCAAAGAAGAAGGATACTGGAGGAAGTGCTGAAGAAGAACAGAAGAAACCTTTCTGGAGATAATCAAATCAGGAGTTTCTTGCTGAGAGAAAAGGAACTGGAGTTTTTCATCGAAAGGAGACTAGAACTTGTTACAAATGCAATGAAGTTGGTCACATTGCATGGAACTGTTCTCAAGCTACTAAAATAAAACAGGGAGTCTCTAAAAAACTTAAAGAAAAAGTTGTTGATGTTGAACCACCAACTGAAAAGTTCAAAATTTTTGAAAATTTAACTTATGAAGTTGGTGAGTGTTCTAAGAAAAATTTTTACAAAAAGAGAGCTAAAGACAACCAAATGTGGGTTGTTAAGAAGTTTGATGAGAAAATTGGCGATGAATCTGATTCCATAAAATCAGAGAAGCCACAAGTTGAGATTAAAAAGGAAAACTCAGTACCTCCGATGGATGATGATAATTTTCCACCATTGAAGGCTGAGAATTTTAAATAAAAAGTTGGGAAGGTTGAGATCTTGAATCAATTCTATTCTGAGAAGAAAGAATTTGATGTCGACAAAGCTTTTAATGGAAATTTTAAAAAGATTTTTGGGAAAATGATTGATGGGAAAGTAAAAGGGGTAAAAGATTTTTATAAATCAAAGAAGGCAACTTACACCCCGAGTGCAGATGAGGAAGTTACATCCAAGTTTGGTGAAGCTTGGATGTCAGTGTTTCATTTGTAGAAACCTGACTTACCGGAGATCCCGAGTTTGTAGTCGCGGATCAGGAATCAGCATCATTCTTATAATAGTTTTTGTGAAAGATTTTAAAATTGTTGAAATTTTACAGGTTGTGACTTGCCGGAGCTTCCAGGTTGGTAAGTGTGAAGCAGGAATCGACATCTTTATTGGGAAAATGAATTTATGTAGATGTTTTATTCCTACGAGTGGTACAGGTGATATTTTTACAAGTGATTTATCAAGGTCATTAATGTCACACCCCCAAAATCCACCATGCGGAGTACCACCGCTTGGAGGCGTGACATAACCAGGATCGAGCCACCAATCATATTGAACAACGTAATTAAGTAATTAAAACCAACCACAATACAATTGGTGACCATAAGTTAGTTAACCAAGTTCAACTTAAACAACGGAAGCATTAAAGGGTAAAACCCAAAACATAAGTTCATAGTTCATAAGTTTAAAGTCCAAAACGTAGGTTTAATAAGTTCATAAGGATTAAATGTTTATCACGGAACATAACAATCCGTATTCCACAACAACCTCCTCCTCGTGCAAGCTCCATATGCGTCTAGCGACCTGTAAGGCATGTAACAATGAGTCAACAACAAAGTTGAGTGAGTTCACGGTTGGTTGATCAGTTTTAAGTTGTTTCTAAAAACGTGGTTTGTCTTTCGTTGGCGTAATTGCCGTGGGGGTTACCCCGTAGTTGAAAGTATGATTAACCAGTTCATTCTGTATTACCCAAACCATATCCATGATCAGTGGGGGCTTCCCCATGTGAATCACTAGACCGTACCATATCGACTACAAACGCAAATAATTTGTGCCCTACATCAGTGTCTATCATCACTGACAGTTTGCCATAGTCCATTAGTACACGCTCGTCCGACTGGCACGGTGTGAGGTTTGTTAAACCTAATAGCGCTATTAACTAATGACCCGCTCGCCATTGGCCTCGGCGATTAAGTCGATATAAATTGAGGGACTTCATGATAGAGTTTTGTCTAGTAAGTTTTAAAGTTGTTGTCCTACCCAAGGAGGACGAACGTACGTATTCTACCCAAGGAGAATACGCAGGATTAATATTAGCATCCTACCTATGGAGGATGGCCGTACATATCCTACCCAAGGAGGATATGTAGATTCCGTTTTAAATTCTTTATCCCATTCCCAACCACCGGGAATCCCATGCCTTAGAAAGTGTGTGAACTCACCTTGGTTTGCTCGGTTGTTTACTCTAATAATCAGAAATCAAGCACGTCCTAATAAAGTACAGACAACAATCAATTTCTCATGCATAACACGTTTCCCACGTACGGTTTATCTACCCATTACTTCTATCACGTACCACACATTTCAAATGTCAAGGTACTTTGTTAAGTTATATTATTTTACCCTAAATAATATAACTAGTTCACCAAATAAACAAATAATCACACAAGCGTTTTAGTGTTAAAATATATATTCTAAATATATATTTATACATTTTTATTTAAGAAAATCAACCTCCGACCTTTGTATTTTGTTACAAAAATTATGGCGAAGTTCATATTCGAAACACTAGTTATAAAATATACTTGTAACGCTTGTCTAGGAAAATATTTTCTAAGTGTTGGAATTTTTAGAACATTTCGCCAGAGTTTCCTTTGTAAATGGAGGTGTCCATGCTTATTAGCATATCATTTTTTTTTTCAAAAATTCATTCAACAATCACCAACAATCAATCTTTATCTTACCAAGAGCAAAAATACATGTGTTACACACTAATCATGAACTTGATACTTTCTGAAAACGCGTAGTAACTTGGTAAAGCTTTTATTGGACTTAGTTATCTTCCAAAATGCAAGTATTCCTTTAGAAATCATTTTCTTACCAAAGTTTAGTGTTTACAACCTGTAAACAATTTTTACAAAAATTAATCCTTTGAACTCTTCTTGTAAATAAAAGATTCTTATACTTGTTTTATATCTAGAAATAGTGTAAGTGTTTGTAATAGTCATGATTTTCCAAAAACCGCTTCTCTAACTTGGTTTCTTTACAAAAACCTTTTGTAACTCTTGGATTTACAAAATCATCAACTCTCTAGTTTAGTTAGATTCCATGGAAGAATCATTTTTATCAAGTTCATCTTTAGCTAGAAGGTGGTTATTTTATGTAGCACATAACCACTTTCTAATCTTGTTAAATCATACTACTAAATATTATTTAACAAGATTCATATGGTGATTAACATCACACAACCAAGTATCATAATAAAATTAACAACATGTTCACTACAACATCATACTACTAGCATTTTATCTTCATGTAAACTTTCATGTGATGTTTCATGTAAAGGTTTATGTTCAAGCTTCTTGTCTAAACTCTTTTAGTGTTCTTATGAATCTCAACATAATATAACTTTTAACTACTCAAAGTAGGAATAAACAAGAGTAGATCAAGACTTACTACTAGCTTATAGCTAGGGAGAAATCTCTAGTGAAAAGGATGATGAAAAGGGTGTGAGAAAGCAAGAAATGAAGTTCCTTCAAGTTCCTCAAGCTTTCTCCTTCACAAGGCACCTTCTACCACTTGAATGGAGCTTGGAATGGATGAATATGGTGGTGATGGAGTGGTGGTGGTGGCAGTTCTAGTGAGGGCCGAGAGAGGGAGAGATAGTTAGTGAGAGAGAGAGAGAGAGGTGTGATCTTTGAAATGATGTGAATGATCTCCAAAATCTTCAACCATTCTTATAATCTTACATCCTAATATTTTGTTCACTCCATTAAGCAAACAATCAAATAAAATCTATGAACAAGATATGAAGCATGTGGGGAAAATGGTCCTTGTGACCGAATTCGGTTAGGGAGTTAAAATCCAAGTATACACTTACATATATTAGTTACTTGGTTTTCAGTGGGTGTTAGGGTGTTCGGGGATCATGACAAGCCAAGAAATAATGAAACAATGTTTTTGACAAAAATTTAGTGTTCCGGGTAATGTCCGGTTGTTCGGTTAGATACCGTTCCACTAAAGTGTTTAATTATTCCGTAAAGTGTCTTTTATATATATATATATTCGTAACACTTTTAATTCTCAACACTCAGGAAAGAATACCGGACTATTTAGTAACTTTTCTGTACACTACTAGCATGTTAACAAGCACGTGTAAGTATGACGCAGTAATCGGAAAATAGTTATGTAATTCCACACAGTCATCAAGCACTTTAATTCATATTAATACATCGTACGAATACATGTAATTATGAGGGTTATCACATTCTCCCCCTGTTAAGAAAATTTCATCCCGAAATTTAGCACGTGGTTACTGAGGAAGCTAGTTAAGTTGCATAGTTTCCTGGTTTTCCTGGGGTGTCACATCATCCCCCCGTTGATTTGGAATTTCATCCCAAAATTCTGCTGTAGCTTCAGCCTCAGTAGTGGTTGTGTTTTTCTTAAATAGCTGGGGGTACTTGAGTTTCATTTGGTCTTCTCGTTCCCAGGTGTACTCTGGGCCACAACGGGAATTCCAACGAACTCGGACGAGAGGTATTCTGGTGCGCTTGAGAATCTTAACATCTCGATCAGTAACCTCTACTGGTTCCTCGACGAATCGTAGCTGGTCGTTGATAGTGAGCTCATTTAAGGGAACTATGAGGGTCTCATCTGATAGACACTTCTTCAGGTTCGACACATGGAAAACATTGTGAACTCTGCTGAGTTCTTCAGGTAGATTCAGCCTGTAAGCGACCTTGCCAATTTTCTCAATAATTTAGAATGGTCCGACATAACGCGGATTGAGCTTGCCTCGTTTGCCAAAACGTACTACACCTTTCCAAGGTGAGACTTTGAGTAGCACTCGATCCCCAACCTGGAACTCGAGTGGTTTCCTTCGCTTATCAGCATAGCTTTTCTAACGGTCACGAGCTGCCGCCATTCGCTGTCGTATCTGAGAAATTCTCTCGGTCGTATCTACTACAAGTTCTGGGCCACTGATTTGGCTGTCACCGACTTCTGCCCAACAGAGAGGTGATCGGCACTTCCGTCCATACAATGCCTCGAATAGAGCGGCCTGGATGCTGGTGTGGTAACTGTTGTTATATGAAAACTCTACTAACGGGAGGTGTTTTTCCCAGCCATTACCAAAATCAATTACACATGCCCTAAGCATGTCTTAAAGGGTCTGAATGGTGCGTTCAGATTGCCCATCCGTCTGTGGGTGATAAGCGATGCTCATATCTAAACGTGAGCCAAAAGACTTGTGCATAGCTAGCCACAGTTCAAATGTAAAACGTGGGTCACGATCAGAAATGATGGAGGTTGGCACTCCGTGCCTTGATACTACTTCCTTCAGGTATATGTCTGCTAGAGTAGAAAACTTATCCGTTTCCTTGATGGCCAAAAAATGTGCAGACTTGGTCAGTCGCTCCACGATCATCCAAATGGTATCATTTCCACATTGAGATCTAGGCAGGCTAGTAACAAAATCCATGGAAATTTGTTCCCATTTCCATTTAGGTATCTCTAGTTGTTGGAGTAGGCCTGATGGTTTCTGATATTCTGTCACACCCCCAAAATACCACATGCGGGAACTCCGCGGGATGTGCGACGTACCAGGATTCGAGCCACCAATCACATTGAACCACGCATTGTATATAAACAAAACATATCATTAATTGCCAATAGTAAATGTCAATCATAAGATTAAACCAAAAGAGTTGTGTAGCGGAAGCATATTGTAAATCGTTAAACAACTGTTTCATAATAAATGTTCAAAACCAATGTATCAAATATATGTTTATCCAAGAGCCTCGATCCATGACCACTCCAGCACTCCCAGATAGCAAGTCCATGTCAAGAAATCTAACGACCTGCAAGCATGCAGACAAGTGTGTCAGACGACGCTGGTGAGTTCAAAGTTTTGTTAACGCGTTTAATTACCAGATGTGTGTTACATCAGTTCAACGTTTAGTTTTAATGTTGTTATTAACTCGATTACCATATGTGGCGACTAGTTGTGTTTGCCCAAACCCCAATGCCTCTATCAAAGCATTGGTCAAGTGGTCAAGGTAAATAGTTCACGCCCGTCCATTCCGGCCCGGTGTGAGGGTGCCAAACCTAATAGCGCTATCAACTAAATACCTCGTTGCCTTACTGGCAACAATCGGTAGATGTAAGGGGTCTTATATGATAGAAACTGAGTTCAATAACCAACATCCCAGTTTAACAGTTTACCCAGCATTCCTTCCCAAAACGTTTACCAGATGTCCCAAACCACCGGGACGCATGCTTAGAAAAGTGCAATGAACTCACCTTGATTTGCTCGGTATGGTTAGCTACTTGTTCACACTTAACAATCACAGCCTATGGTATTCATGTATGCGATATTTGTTTACATTCATAAGGTACACGTATAATTAACGGTTTGCACTTCACACAACAACCACATAGCTCGTTCAAATCCACAGTTCGCATATATGTTTAATAATGTTTAACAGTTATGTGTACTATACATATTGCATGAACCAATTTATGTTTCTAAATCACCAGTACCCCTCATTAACAGGACACCTCGTTAACCATAAGCATCAATATTAATAGGTACCCTAAACAGTAATTATCATTGACATTAAATGTCATGGATTCATAAACATGATCATAATCATTCCAAACAAAAGTCAACCTGTTCCATGTTTTCCTTGCCCTCTCGACGAAACACTCCCATCGACGAAACATTTGTGTTTCGTCGTGATTCTCCATGTTTCGTCGTCATGCATGAGTTTTGTCGGGGAAAAGTTTAGTGTACAAGGTTAAATCATCACCTAATCATCACAAAGATAAAGCAAGTAATGATATACTAACCTAGATGTATAGTGACCGGAGCAAAGGATCCGAATGATTAAATGGTGATGATAATTGCCGTCAGTTGCAGAGAGAGATCTAGGGTTTCTAAATTGTGTTTACGTAACTGACCAGTAGGTTTTATAATATCATCAGTGGTTGGGCCAACGAATCACTCTTGGGCCGAAGCCCATACCCGACGAAACGGGAAGGTAACGGCGAAACACGGTTGTGTTTCGTCGCCTAGTGTCTCGTCGCCCAAGGTCTCGTTTCGTTGAGTGACAGTAGTTATGTTACATGTTTACAACTCTAGGTTTCCGACATTTAGTTAAAACATTATAACAGTATTTAATAATCCGTAACATCGTTTATACATCATCTAGGTGCACGCAATACACATAACAAATCTTGAAAACACAACTAGCAGTCAAGTAACGTATTACAAAAAGGGCCTTGAAAGCTAGGGTTGTCACATCATCCCCAACTTGAAAGAAATTTCGTCCCGAAATTTGATAAGCCATCCAAACTAGCAAGGCGGTAACTCAGGATGACTGTGGATTTTCCACGGGTACCACATCATCCCCAACTTGAATGGGAATTTCGTCCTGAAATTCGCTAGTTGCAGCAGACTTAGGGTTGTCTGACTTGGACTTGTCATTGGGAAACAAGTGTGGATACTTAAGCTTCATCTGATCCTTACGCTCCCTCGTGAACTCCGGTCCACGTCGTGAGTTCCATCGAACTCTCACAATTGGAATACGACTGTGCTTGCGGACCTTAACTTCCCGGTCCATAATCTCAATTGGTTCTTCAACAAACTGCAACTTGTCGTCGATCTTCAGTTCTTGAAATGGTACGACCAGTGTTTCGTCGGATAAACACTTCTTTAACTGCGACACATGGAACACATCATGGTCGTTACCCAACTCAGCAGGTAACTCCAACCTGTAGGCCACTTTACCAATTCGCTCTAGAATTTTGAATGGCCTTACATAGCGAGGATTTAACTTGCCACGTTTCCCAAAACGCACCACACCCTTCCAGGGTGAGACTTTCAACATGACGCGGTCATTAACTTCAAATTCCAAGGGTTTCCTACGCTTGTCAGCGTAGCTTTTCTGGCGGTCGCGCACTGCGGCCATACGATTTCGGATCTGAGCGATGTTTTCTGATGTTTCAAGCACAAGCTCAGGGCCTGTGATCTGGCTGTCACCCACTTCAAGCCAATAGAGAGGAGAACGACATTTCCGGCCGTACAATGCTTCGAAAGGAGCTGCCTGGATACTAGTGTGGTAGTTGTTGTTGTAAGAGAACTATATCAACAGTAAGTGCTTCTCCCATCCTTTCCCAAAATCAATAACACATGCCCGCAGCATGTCTTCAAGTGTCTGAATGGTGCGCTCGCTCAGACCATCCGTCTGTGGGTGATAAGCGGTACTCATATCGAGTTGTGAACCGAATGATTTATGCATTGACTGCCACAATTCAGAAGTAAAACGCGGATCTCGATCGGAGATAATAGAGGTTGGCACCCCGTGCCTGGAAACCACCTTCTTAAGGTAAACTGCTGCCAGCTGCGAAAACTTATATGTTTCTTTGATTGCCAGAAAATGTGCTGACTTCGTGAGACGATCAACAATTACCCAAATAGTATCATTTCTAGTCTGAGTCCTCGGTAACCCTCTAACGAAATCCATGGCGATCTGCTCCCACTTCCAAGTGGGTATCTCCGGCTGCTGTAGTAGACCCGAGGGCTTCTGATGTTCTGCTTTGACTTTAGCGCAAGTCAAGCATTTGCTCACGTATGTGGCGATGAGAGCTTTCATATTCGGCCACCAATACAAAACTTTAAGATCCTGAGACATCTTATCCGATCCCGGATGAATAGAATATCGTGACTTGTGCGCTTCATCCATCACAAGCTCTCTGAGATCACCAAACAGAGGAATCCAGACTCTTTCCATAATATAATAAATGCCATCAGATCTCTGCTCGAGCTGCTTTTTCATACCTCGCAAACCCTCAACTTCAATGTTTTCTTCCTTTAATGCCTCAGTTTGTGCCATACGAATCTTATCAGGAAGGTTCGAATGGATAGTGAGTTGCAATGCGCGAACCCGTTTAGGCTTCGTCTCCTTTCGGCTAAGTGCATCAGCTACTACATTAGCTTTACCAGGATGATACTTGATAGCACACTCATAATAGTTCAAAAGCTCTATCCAACGTCGTTGCCGCATGTTCGATTCTTGCTGGTCGAAGATATGTTGAAGGCTTCTGTGATCGGTGTAAATAGTGCATTTGGTACCGTACAGATAATGCCTCCAAATCTTCAACGCAAATATCACAGCCCCTAACTCAAAGTCTTGAGTCATATAGTTTTTCTCGTGAACCTTCAACTATCGCGAAGCGTAGGCTATCACCTTCTCGCGCTGCATCAACACGCAACCGAGACCCTGAATTGATGCATCACAATAAACCACAAAATCCTCGGTACCCTCTGGTAAAGACAAGAACGGTGCGCTGCATAATTTTTGTTTCAAAAGCTGGAAGGCGTCCTCTTGTTTCGTTCCCCTAGAGTAAGCAACGTTTTTCTGAGTCAAGGAGGTAAGGGGTTGAGCGATCTTCGAAGGATTCTGAATAAACCGACGATAGTACCCTGCAAGACCCAGGAATTGTCGCACCTCCGAAGGATTCTTCGGTGCCGCCCAATTCCTAATAGCATCGATCTTGGCAGGATCCACATGTATCCCCAACTCGTTGACAATATGCCCAAGGAAGTGTACTTCTCGAATCCAGAAATCACACTTAGAAAATTTCGCGTAAAGCTGCTCCTTCCTCAGGAGCTCCGTGATAAGACGCAGGTGTCGCTCGTGATCTTCCTTGCTCTTCGAGTAGATTAAAATGTCATCAATGAATACTATAAAAAAATCGTCGAGATATGGTTTACAAACGCGGTTCATGAGATCCATGAAGACCGCTGGTGCATTCGTTAATCCAAACGGCATAACCAAAAATTCATAGTGCCCATAGCGTGTTCGAAAGGCCGTTTTCGGAACATCCTCCTCTCGGACTCTCACCTGGTGATAACCCGATCTTAAGTCGATTTTCGAATAAAAACTTGACCCTTGCAACTGGTCAAACAAGTCGTCGATGCGTGGCAACGGATAACGGTTCTTGATGGTCACCTTGTTGAGTTCCCGATAATCGATGCATATGCGAAAGGACCCGTCCTTTTTCTTTACAAATAACATAGGGGCTCCCCAAGGCGAAGAACTGGGTCGAATAAAGCCTCTGTCCAACAACTCCTGCAGCTGGTTAGACAGTTCTTGCAATTCCCCAGGTGCTAAACGGTAAGGAGCACGAGCAATTGGAGCTGCTCCTGGTGCAAGCTCGATCTGAAATTCTACTTGACGATGAGGAGGTAAACCAGGAAGTTCCTCAGGAAATACATCGGCGAATTCGCGTACCACTGGCAGATCCTCGATCTTTCTTTCTCCTGACGGAGTATCCGTAACAAGTGCCTAAATAGAAGGATACCCCTTTCGTAGACATTTCTGCGCTTGCATAGCTGAAATAATACCAACCATCGCACCACTGCGATGTCCCTGAACCAACAATGGCCCTGTTTCAGGTATAGGGATACGCATAATCTTTTCCTTACACAGAACCTCAGCTTGGTGCTTAGATAGCCAATCCATACCAACCACTATATCGAAACTACTGAGGGTTACAGGAAGGAGGTCAATATCAAATATTTGACCCACGAGATCTAGTTTACACCCAAAATGGACATGCGAAGCTTCTATCGTTTTACCATCAGCCAGTTCTACTACTTGCTTAACCTCTAAAGGTGTGGTGGTTGACCCTAGTCGCTGACTAAACTCTAGGGACACATAATTCCAATCGGCACCGGAATCAAATAACACAGAAGCAATAAGATTGTTTACAGAAAACGTACCAGTCACGACATTGCCTTCGTTCCTAGCATCCCCAGCCCCGATCGTGAACACCCTACCACGAGCACCGCTGCCCCCATTGTTGCCATTGTTGTTGTTGTTTCCAGCGTTGTTGTTGTTATTCTGGCGGTTGTTGTCGTTGGCTTTCTGGTTCAACTGAGGGCAATCCTGCTTAAAGTGGCCCTCATCCCCACACTGATAACATCCCTTCTTAAAGCCTTGGTTATGTTGGGGTTGTTGCCTTTGCTGACGTTGATACTGCTGGTTTTGCTGTTGCTGCTGCTTTGGCTGTGGGGCTCTACAGTCTTTGGCCTCGTGGCCCACTTTCTCGCATCTACGACAAGCCCGGACACACTGTCCATAGTGATGATAGCCACACTTGCTGCATTGTGGCTTCTTCTCGACGTAAGAACCCTGATTATGGTTGCCGCCCGGACCTTGATTAACTGAAGAAGACTTACTAAAACTACGGTTGTTGCTGGTTTCAGACCTTTTCTAGGGTTGACTTGCACTAGTTGCTTTATCGGTATCGTTCCACTTACGCTTATTGTCACTGGCAGGTGTGGTAGCGGTGGCAGTCGAGGTAGTAGCCGAAACACGTGGCGGCAAATTGCCACGTTCGACCTCCTGGTCAGTAATCTTGTGTGCCAAACGAACAATACGTGGTAAGTTGTCTAGGTTTGCAGCAGTAACATACCCCTTAACATCTGGGGCTAAGCCCTTGAGATACAACTCGATTCGACGAGGTGGCGGTCGAGACAGGTTAGGGTACAAAGTTGCTAAGTCATTAGACCTCCTCGTGTATGCTTCGATTTCAGATCCCTGCATTTACAGATTGTAGTACTCATTCTCTAGCTTCTGGACCTCATCTCGAGGGCAGTACTCCTCCCTCATCAATTCCTTAAAGTCATCCCAGGTGGTAGCATTTGCCATCTTGATACCCAACATCTGAACCTGGGTATTCCACCATGTCAGGGCACCATCCTCAAGTGTGCCAGTAGCATACTTCACTCTGTCCCCAGCAGGACAGTTAGACATAGCAAATACCGACTCAGCCTTCTCGAGCCATCGCAAGAGTCCCACAGCCCCTTCAGTCCCATTGAAGGTCTGGGGCTTACAGTCCATAAACATCTTGAACGTACAAGCAGGTGGAGGATTTTGGTTTTGCGCTGGCTGACCTAATGGACAAAAGAAAACACATTACAGGGGTACGAGACGTGTATGCGACACATGGTTAAAGAGTATTTGGTTCATTTCGTACTAGCTTGGTAGGCTGCCAGAGCCTTAGCCACACGTGTGTTTATCAGATCGGTCAACTCAGCTTGAGTCATGTTGATGTTACCACGTCCGTATCCTCGTCCACTCATGATTTTATATATGGAAATGAACCAATTTAGGGGTCGAAATAGGGTGAAAGTCAAGTTTCACGTTGACATCTACGTACTACCAAGTTTACACATATTAGGGCAGAATCCCTCTCACGCTCGTTAAGCCTCACTGGGACTTACATGCACCTCACGTTATTATTATGTGTGCACCCATAATAATAAGACAATTTGCATGCTTATCCCAGCGCCTCTTGACTTGCGCTAGAAGCTTCCCCCGCATTCAAATAACAAAACAGAAGGTATCACAGGATTATAAATCACGAGAGTCGAAGAGTAGTGTCATGCTATCAAGTCATCATAGTATCTAGTATGTTGTTTCATGTAAGCTATGAGTGTGTGACTACTAAACAAGCAATGCATAAAGTAAACAGAAGACGAACCTTGCAATCTGGAGCTGAGTGTCATGATCGATTTTCGAAGGTGTTTGGTTATAGTCTGGTTTTATAAAAACGTTTTAAAACCTAGTTCACTATAATCAGTGGCTCTGATACCAAACTGTCACACCCCCAAAAACCACATGCGGGAACTCCGCGGGATGTGCGACGTACCAGGATTCGAGCCACCAATCACATTGAACCAGGCATTGTATTTAAACAAAACATATCATTAATTGCCAATAGTAAATGTCAATCATAAGATTAAACCAAAAGAGTTGTGTAGCGGAAGCATATTGTAAATCGTTAAACAACTGTTTCATAATAAATGTTCAAAACCAATGTATCAAATATATGTTTATCCAAGAGCCTCGATCCATGACCACTCCAGCACTCCCAGATAGCAAGTCCATGTCAAGAAATCTAACGACCTGCAAGCATGCAGACAAGTGTGTCAGACGACGCTGGTGAGTTCAAAGTTTTGTTAACGCGTTTAATTACCAGATGTGTGTTACATCAGTTCAACGTTTAGTTTTAATGTTGTTATTAACTCGATTACCATATGTGGCGACTAGTTGTGTTTGCCCAAACCCCAATGCCTCTATCAAAGCATTGGTCAAGTGGTCAAGGTAAATAGTTCACGCCCGTCCATTCCGGCCCGGTGTGAGGGTGCCAAACCTAATAGCGCTATCAACTAAATACCTCGTTGCCTTACTGGCAACAATCGGTAGATGTAAGGGGTCTTATATGATAGAAACTGAGTTCAATAACCAACATCCCAGTTTAACAGTTTACCCAGCATTCCTTCCCAAAACGTTTACCGGATGTCCCAAACCACCGGGACGCATGCTTAGAAAACTGCAGTGAACTCACCTTGATTTGCTCGGTATGGTTAGCTACTTGTTCACACTTAACAATCACAGCCTATGGTATTCATGTATGCGATATTTGTTTACATTCATAAGGTACACGTATAATTAACGGTTTGCACTTCACACAACAACCACATAGCTCGTTCAAATCCACAGTTCGCATATATGTTTAGTAATAATGTTTAACAGTTATGTGTACTATACAAATTGCATGAACCAATTTATGTTTCTAAATCACCAGTACCCCTCATTAACATGACACCCCGTTAACCATAAGCATCAATA
The DNA here is from genome assembly GCF_002127325.2 of Helianthus annuus. Lineage (NCBI taxonomy): Eukaryota > Viridiplantae > Streptophyta > Magnoliopsida > Asterales > Asteraceae > Helianthus > Helianthus annuus. The sequence continues at coordinate 123,207,114 of NC_035436.2, forward strand.
TTAATAGGTACCCTAAACAGTAATTATCATTAACATTAAATGTCATGGATTCATAAACATGATCATAATCATTCCAAACAAAAGTCAACCTGTTCCCTGTTTTCCTTGCCCTCTCGACGAAACACTCCCATCGACGAAACATTTGTGTTTCGTCGTGATTCTCCATGTTTCGTCGTCATGCATGAGTTTCGTCGGGGGAAAGTTTAGTGTACAAGGTTAAATCATCACCTAATCATTGATATGCCAATCGGCCCACCCACAATCACCATGTTTACCAAGCATTCAATGTCAACTTACATGTCACCCACAACAGTTTCTTAATTAAAGCAATTGATAAGGTTTAACACCTTTGTCTAGATCTGACACATATTCAAGGGGGGTGCACATGAGTCAATTACATCAAATCACAATTTCACAAGAGCCATCATTTGCTTACATGTGCACATGCATTCTTAAAACCAAAATAACAATTAAAAGTAGCCGTCATTTACATATGTGTGCACATGGAGCCGTCATTTACACATGTGTGCACATGGATTCAAGGTTCACTGTTATTATGGAAATCATTATCTACCCTCTATTGGACCTTTTTATCAAATAATTTGGCACATAAATCCTCACCTAAATTAGCTCACAAACCTCACAACCATGGCCGCCATCTATTAATGTTTTCATGATGCCATTGGACCGATTCTATATATTATTCAGGTAATGGACCGATTTACTGTTATCATCATATAATCACATGCAAAAGAAACAACACAATAGCCAACATGTAATGATATAGGATATCAAGCCACAAAGACAAAGCAAGTAATGATATACTAACCTAGATGTATAGTGACCGGAGCAAAGGATCCGAATGATTAAATGGTGATGATAATTGCCGTCAGTTGCAGAGAGAGATCTAGGGTTTCTAAACTGTGTTTACGTAACTGACCAGTAGGTTTTATAATATCATCAGTGGTTGGGCCAACGAATCACTCTTGGGCCGAAGCCCATACCCGACGAAACGGGAAGGTAACGGCGAAACACAGTTGTGTTTCGTCGCCTAGTGTCTCGTCGCCCAAGGTCTCGTTTCGTTGAGTGACAGTAGTTATGTTACATGTTTACAACTCTAGGTTTCCGACATTTAGTTAAAACATTATAACAGTATTTAATAATCGGTAACACCGTTCATACATCATCTAGGTGCACGCAATACACATAACAATCACGCAATACACATAACAAATCTTGAAAACACAACTAGCACTCAAGTAACGTATTACAAAAAGGGCCTTGAAAGCTAGGGTTGTCACATATTCAGTCTTGACTCTCGCACAAGTTAAGCATTTACTGACGTAGGTTGCTATGCTGGCTTTCATACCAGGCCACCAGTATGTAGACTTTAGGTCGTGGGACATCTTATCCGAACCAGGATGTACTGAATAACGAGACTTATGTGCTTCATCCATCACAAGCTCGCGTAAGTCTCCATAAAGTGGAACCCAGATGCACCCGTTAACATAGTAGGCGCCGTTTTCCTTTTGTTTTAGCTGTTGCCTCGATCCTCGTAAGGACTCAGCCCTGATGTTCTCTGCTTTCAATGCTTCAACCTGAGCATCGCGAATCTGAGCGGGAAGGTTAGATTGGATGGTAAGCTGTAACGTACGCACACGCTTAGGTATAGTATCCTTTCGGATGAGGGTGTCGGCCACAACATTGGCTTTGCCCGGATGGTACTTGATCGCACATTCGTAATCATTCAAGAGCTCGACCCATCGGCGTTGTCGCATGTTTAACTCCTTTTGCTTGAAGATATGCTCGAGACACCTGTGATCGGTGTAAATGGTGCACTTGGTACCATACATGTAATGTCTCCATATCTTAAGCGCGAAAACAACTGCTCCCAATTCTAAGTCGTGCGTAGTGTGGTTCCTTTCATGAACTTTAAGCTGGCACGATGCGTAGGCAATGGCCTTGTCACGTTGCATTAACACGCAACCAAGTCCTTGGATGGAAGCGTCGCAGTAAACCACAAAATCATCTGTGCCTTCAGGCAATGAGAGGATAGGCGTGCTACAAAGTCTAACCTTCAGGTGCTGGAACGCGGACTCCTGTGCATCACCCCAACGATAGGTGACACCTTTCTGAGTCAGTGAAGTGAGAGGTTGTGCAATCTTGGAGAAATCTTTTATGAATCTTCTGTAGTATCCTGCCAAACCCAAGAATTGGCGGATTTCTGTCGGTGTACGGGGTGCAGGCCAGTTCTTGATCGAGTCGACCTTGGATGGATCAACATGGATCCCATCCTTGTTTACCACATGGCCTAGAAAATGGACTTCGCGAAGCCAGAAGCCACATTTCGAAAACTTGGCATACAACTGCTCTTTTCGAAGAAGTTCCAGAATAAGCCTCAGATGTTGCTCGTGTTCTTCCTGACTCTTAGAATAGATCAGGATGTCGTCGATGAAGACTATGACAAATTTATCCAGGTAAGGTTTGCACACTCGGTTCATGAGATCCATGAAGACCGCAGGTGCATTCGTTAATCCAAAAGGCATAACCAGAAACTCGTAATGACCGTAACGAGTTCTGAATGCTGTTTTGGAGACGTCCTCCTCTCGGACTCTCAGCTGATGGTAGCCCGATCTCAAATCAATCTTAGAGTAATAACTCGACCCTTGTAACTGGTCGAACAAGTCATCAATGCGTGGAAGAGGATAACGATCCTTCACGGTCACCTTGTTGAGTTCGCGGTAGTCAATACACATTCTGAAGGTACCGTCTTTCTTCTTTACGAATAACACTGGAGCTCTCCAAGGTGAAGAGCTAGGACGTATGAAACCCTTTTCCAAGAGTTCTTGCAGCTGCGTGGACAGTTCTTCAAGTTCTGATGGAGCTAGACGATAAGATGCTCGAGCTACTGGTGCTGCTCCAGGAGCTAGCTCGATTTGAAATTCAACTTGACGATGAGGCGGAAGACCAGGTAATTCCTCAGGAAATACCTCAGGAAAGTCGTGCACAATAGGAATGTCTTCTATCTTCCTTTCTTCCGAGGATGTATCAGAAACGAGGGCTAGAATAGCAGTGTGGCCCTTTCGCAAACACTTTTGGGCCTTAAGGAAAGAGATGATGCCCACAACTGTCACACCCCCAAAATCCACTCGCGGAGTATCACCACTTGGAGGCGTGACATGACCAGGATCAAGCCACCAATCGTATAGAACAACGTAAAAAGTAAAAGTAAATGTAATTTAACCAAACCAATCCATATGGAAGGTGTTCAAAACATAAGAATAGTTTCAATGTTTAGCGGAAGCATATAAGTAAATGCCCAACATAAGTATGAATATGTAATGTCAAAATGTTTAATCAAGGCATTCACGATCCTTGTCCACAACGACCGCGCCTCCCAGTGCAAGCTCCATGTATACCTAACGACCTGCAAGGCATGTAACAGAGAGTCAACAACTAGTTGAGCGAGTTCACAGTGGGTTGTTTAGTAATAGTGTTCATTTCGTAAAACGTTTGTTTGTTTAGTAACCCATGTATCGTTTATAATTACATCGCGGCCCTCCAGGCATGTTTGCGAAGATTAGTGGGGGTTTCCCATGTATTGTAGACTAGTTTTATTTGTATCACGGCCCCCCAGGCATGTGTGCAAAGTTTAGTATCAGTATCGCGGCCATTCCAGGCATGTGTGCGAAGATCAGTATCAGTATCGCGGCCATTACAGGCATGTGTGCGAAGAGTAGTGGGGGCTTCCCCATGTATCACTAGTCTTGCAGTATCTATAAGTGACCTTTCGCAACCGAGGCCAGTATCTCATAATTCCCAATAACAACGTAAGTACAGATAATCATCCAATCCCATTCCCTACCCCGGGAATCCCATGCCTTGGTAAGAGTGTGAACTCACCTTGGTTTGCTCGGTTTGTTATTGTGCTTTTAGTGTTAATTAATGGTTAGGTCCGTTACACGCGACCTAAGGTACATTTCACATAAACTCAATGTAAGTGTTTACGTTCAAATAAGGTTTACAATTCCTTGGTGTCCAAACAAATGTGTTCCGTGTGATAATTTTTTACAGATTGACCTGACATAGACTGCAAATACATACAGTAACACACAGTGGCATACAAGGTGTTCTTCATACAACACTAAAAGGGTTTTGAACTTAGCATCATAAGTAAACTCGGATTCTTAGTGTTAACATTAAGCTCTAATACTCGTGTTTACAATACTCGGCACTTATATTTGTATCAAACTCGGACTACGCACACACATATCAAGAAAACTCGAACCAAACATCATCACTAAAACTCGGACCATACATCACCAACAAAACTCGGACCAACCATCATACAAAAATTCGGACCAACCAATCAACTAAAACTCGGACTAGACAATCAACTAAAACTCGGACCACAAGTCCTTGTAAAAATTCGGACCATGTGCCATTACTAAAATTCAGATCAAGTACCCAATCAAAAAACTCGGACCTAGTCTTCAATCTAAAACTCGGACCCCATATAAGGTTTAAAAACCCTGACTCTCATAATCACTGTTGGTGCATGCATCTGTCGTCTTCGTCTTATATCGAGTCTCGATCTACTACACTTGAAGCTGCTAGTTTGAAGCTGAAAGTTTGAAGCTGAAAGTTTGAAGCTGAAAGTTTGAAGCAGCTGAAAGTTTGAAGTAGCTGAAAGTTTGAAATAGGGGTTTAGTTTGAAATGTCCTGTCCGTTTGAAGAGTTTCAAACGGAAGGGTCTTGTAGTATAAATAGGTTTCAAACTTTCACCATTTGTAACTTTCCGGCTTGTGCAACGAAGTGCTGCCGAAGTGTTGTCAGGTTGTAAAACTTTACGAAATCAATCACATAACATTTTAAAGAGTAAATCTAGCTGAATTGACCTCTACACGTCTGTTTCCGCTGTTCGTTTAGAGATAAATTCTTCTGATCGACTCGTTCGGGTTTGAAATCGATCCTACAAGTGGTATCAGAGCTCAGGAAGAAGAGTTCTATACAATTCAGCTGCGATTTCTGTTTCTACATCATTCTTTTTCGAAAATTATAAGTTTTCACGGTTGAAATCGGCTGAAACTTTCACAATGTGTGCGTAATGATGTTTTAACAAACCCTTGAAAGTTTCAGCTTAAAACCCGAAGTAAAAGTGGTGAAAATTGATTGAAAATTGGTGTCCGTTTGAACGAAGCATTGCATTCCGTTTGAAATCTGCTTCCTATCGTTTGAGAATGCCTATACAGTTTGAAATATCGTTTGAAAATTGTCCTATCATTTGAAAAGTGATACATTACGTTTGAAAACATGGCTTCCGTTTGAAAATATCGTTTGAAAACATGTATTCCGTTTGAAGTGTATCGTTTGAACATGACTACCGTTTGAAACAAGCACCTTTCCGTTTGAAGTTGACCATACCGTTTGAAAGTTCATCGTTTTGTGTGATTCATTTAATGAGGTGTCAGTACATCGGGAAAGGACATCATGTGTCTAGTGTCGTTTTGCACTATGTGTTTGCATATGAATTTGTGCGATAAAAAATAGTTATCGGTCATTGATAGGGATATCACGTGAATTGCAGAATTTCAAAATAAGTGGAATTGGTGGTCCAATCATACTTGTTTGTCCATTAGTTGTTGTCGGCAAAAGTGAAAGAATTAAATGTATATCAGCAACCAGTTAAAGGTCCAATCAGAATGAATCAATCTTGTCGGCCTTGAATTAAATTGATTGTTTCATATAAAAATTCGGCCCAATCACTGTTTTTATTTCATAAATAGTTGTCAGCCATAATTGAACTTGTAAGTGTTGTTGTTTGTCCACTTTATAAATAACCGGCCCAATCATAAGTGTTTGGTAACTTGCTGCCCAATCAGCTATTGGGTTACTGATTTTAGAAGTCCAATTGAGAATTGAATAGTGAATCAAAGTGTCGGCTTGTTTGCATGTGATGATTTCTCGAAAAGGCTGCATGTGAATAATCATTTAAACGGCCCAATTGAATTAAAAGAATATTAGTTTCCCAATCATTGATTTCAGTATTAAAGGTGTCGGTTCTGTGGTTTGTTTTGAAATTGAAACATTGCATGTGAACAACACTTTTCGGTCCAATCAGAATTATTTGCCATTTTCGATTAGGTTTGCATGTGATTAGTGGATTGTGTTGTTGACAGCTTTAGTATGTCAGTTTGGTCACGTGAATGTTTGATTCAAAGTGTTGCATGTGATCAGTAGTTGTCGAATTAATTGAATAAAAGTTTTGTGGAGGCCCAATCACAAAAAGGAATCATTGAGTTTGTCAGCCACATTCTCGGTCCAATCAGAAATATTCGGCATATTAATTCATTTAAAAAATAAGGCCCATCTCGGCTCATTGGAGTTGGTCAAAACAGTGTGATTGTGAGTTTTGGGTTAATTTGCACCAAATTCAAGTCATATCAGTCTCATTCGCACAAGGTCGCTTGGAATTGATTCAGTTTGTTTGTGAAATTAATTAGTCATTTGAATTCAAGCTCGCTCAAGGTCGTGTGTTTTAGCCAGGTCATTGAAAAAGTCGTTTGATTTTGATCCGGGTCTACACAGTTTGTCAATCCTCAGTTCGCACAGAATTTTCACCAGTTCGAGTACCAGTCTTATTCTAGTATTTGATAATTCTTTAAACTGATTGTATCTTATTTTTTTGTTGTCAGGTTTTTTCACGAGGAGAACCAGTTCGTTTGAAAAAGTTTGTTTGTGAATTTTGAAAAACGAAATATGGAGAACGAGTTTTATAACGCTTTTGCTAGCCCGATCTCAATTACTCAGAGTACATTGCTTGATAATGAAACCGGGACGTCACAGAAACCGCCAAAACTCATGGATATTGATGATTATAATGTGTGGTCTGAACGTTTTGGAAACTGGGTCGAGGCCTATCATCTAGATGCGTGGGAACACACTGAAGAGCCATATGAAAGACCCACAAGAAACAACAAAGAGTTACCAATTCGGGAAATGAGTACTGAGGATAAAAAGAAATATCGAGATGAGAAACTCATGGTGAGTCTGCTTCAGCAAGCGATAAAAGAAGATATTATGATTTTGCTTCAACATGACGGAACTGCGTATTCAATTTGGACTGAATTGGAAGCAAAGTTTGTTGGGAGTGATGATATGCTCAAAAATAAAATGTCTCTCATGAAGAAAGAGTTTGATCTGTTTCGTGGTTTAAAGTCTGAAAACACCAAGCAGATAATTGATAGATATTGTAATTTGGTGAGAAACATGTCAAAACTTGGAATTAAAAAGGATACTGATGAATTGGTTGAAAAACTTGCAGATGCGCTACCACATGAAACATGGGGAACGTTTCTGATGATGCTGAGATCCAACAGAAAAGATTATAAGAATATGACACTGGGAGATTTCATCAAACACCTGGAAGCTCAAGAGATGCAGTAGAGGAAGATTGCCAGGATGAAGAACTACGATGAGAACAAGATATCAGCTTGTATTACAAAGGTGGTGTCAACGAAAAGTCAATTTTTTCTCCAAAAGTCGAAACTGCTTACAGTGCAAAAGATTCTGCTGAAAAGAAATCATCCAAGGGATCAAGTAGCACAAGATTTTCATCATTCGATCCAAACATTTCTACAACAAAGAATGGAAGAAGACTTCAATGTAATATTGTACTAAATCTTGAGAGTGATCAAGATTATTCTGAAGAAGTTGCCAAAAATCAAATGTCTTTGTTGGGAATGGTTCTTGAGTCTTATAGTAGTTTTGTGGCCGGAAAGATCGGTAATCCAATGCTCACAAAAGAGGATTACGATCAAATTGATGCTGAGGAAATGGAATTGATGGACATTAAATGGTGCATGGCTAGTGTGATGCGACGAGCTGAAAAGTTTAAACAAATTACGGGAAGAGATGATTTTCGTGATGCAAATGTTTCAACTTTAGGCTTTGATAAATCTAAGTTACGTGTTTTCGTTGCAGAGAAAAGGGGCATTTCAAGAGAGAGTGCAAAAATCGTGAAGCTACCGGAGCCCAGAATCCTTTTGGAAACAACGACTATCACAAAAAGGCGATTTATCATCAAGTCACACCACCAGCACAGCATCAGGCACAAACTGCTCACGGGAGAGATGTAATTGAGGGTTCAAAAAGAGCATGTCTAGGCAAATATGAAAATTTTACATGGGATAAATATCTTCCATCAAACAGCAAAGTGTGTTTGGCAGAGCCAGATGATGAAAGGTTGGCTGAAGGTTTCTCTTGGGACGATTTTTGCCCAGATAAAGATCTCATGGCCAAAGAGATGTCCAAAAACACTTCAAATGCTTTCTTTGCTAATGCCTATGATTTGAAATGTGCAGAAAGAAGCAGGAAAGTCATGGAAGCTGCTGAAGCAAGATGAAGAAAGCTTGAAGAAGAGGAAGAAGAGGAGGAGAGATTAAAAGCCGAAGCTAAAGCTGAGAGAAAAAGAAGAGCTGAATTTTTCCAACCAGACAGAAAAGTCAAAGAAGTTCCTGAATTTGAAGTAAAAGTTGATGCTGAACTAGTTGAAGTTCTAGAAAAATGCATGAACTGTGATTCTTTAATCAAGCAGAACAATGAGTTGCTGCATAACATAAACAGATTAAAAGAATCATATGATACAATGAACAGAGAAATCAACAAGTATACTGATTCAAGTGGTGAACAAGCTGTGGCAATGAATACAATGAAGATAGCGTACCTGAGACAGCTTGATGAGGCTAATTTTCATATTAAGAAGTGTGCAGATCTGGAGTTGGAGTTAGCAACAAAAAAGATAGAAACTGAGAAAGTGAAAAAGTTATTAGAAAGTTACTCATGTTCTTCTTTTGTTGTTGACAGGATTTATCCGGTTGTGGAGAATTTGAAGACGTTTGAAGAAGAGAAGACGTCCGAAGAAAAGAAATTAGTGACAAAAGACGAAGAAAAAGTGAAGACTTCTGGTAAAAATCAAGTGTGGCCTACAATAGATGTCCGCCCCCGGTCGAAAATGGATATTCACCTCGAAATCCAAATTCTGAGAGAGTCGAAAAAGCAATAAACTTAAAATGGGAGTCTGGGCCATCGGATAACTTGCCAGAAAATATTGATGTTACATACACGTCATCCGACACTGATCATGAGTCAAAGTTGATAAAAAGTGTGGTCGATCAGGTGTTAGATAAAGACGACAGTGAGGAGTCAAACATGGAGTTCAAACCCGAGTCAAAATCTGAGTTCGACACGTCAAAGTCAACAGTCAAAAAGGAAAAATGGGTTTATGACAAACAATTTTTGCTATCAAAATCTAATTTGCATGATGAATCATTCAAAGTGGCATATACTTTGAAAGATTCTGACAAATTATATTCTGATGATGCTTTTCCAATAAGAAGTGTCAGATTTGAAATGATTCAAAAGGTTTTCAAAAAAACAGAAATTAATATTTCTGAAATAAAAGATTTAAATCTTATCGGAAAACCTAAACAATATACTTCAAGAGTTCAACAAAGAATCAATAAGAAAATAGGTTACAATTGTGGTTATAGTTTCCAAAAGAAACCAAACCATAATCGTAATTTCAAAAAGAAAGGTCTTGGTTTTGTTCCACCGAAAAACTATAAAAATGAAAAAATGTATAAACCAAAAACTGTGTTTGTTTCAGGAAAAACGTCAGAAGCTGAAAAAGAACAATCATTCAGAAAGCAGTCTAATCAGGAATTCCTTGCCAAGAAGCAAGAAGAACTGAAGAAGAATGAAGTTCCGAAGAAGATTGAGAAGAGAACTTGTTTTCAGTGCAAGATTGCTGGTCATGTGGCGAAGGATTGTCCAAAGACATTCAAGCCAAAACAGGAAGTTTCTGGTAAAATGAAAGAAAAAGTTGTTGAGAAGACTGAACTGTCAACCCGGAAGTTTACTGGCTTTGAAAATTCAACTTTTGAGAAAGGAGAATGTTCAAAGAGTGCTTCAAGAAGAAAAGATAATGTGCCAAATCAAAAATGGGTTGTGAAAGATTCAGGTAATAGTTCTGGTGATGAATCTGATTCCATAAAATCAGAGGAGCCATGTGTTGAGAAAAAGATTGAAAGGAAAGTTCCAACCATGAACGATGAAAATTTTCCACCGTTGCGTGCTGAAAATTTTATGAAGAAAGTTGGAAAAGTTGAAATTTCAAATCAATTTTATTCTGACAAGAAAAAATTTGATGTTGAAAAGACTTTGAACGGAAATGTGAAACGTATCTTTGGACAAATGGTCAACGGTAAGGCCAAAAGTATCAAAGATTTTTATGCTTCCAAAGGACGTGTTTACAAGTCTGTTGAAAGAAAAGATGAAAAAGATGTTGTTACACCCAAGGAAGGTCACGCTTGGGAGGATATATTTTTCAAAGAATAAAAACCTGACTTGCTGGAGATCCCAAGTTGGTAATCGTGGATCAGGAATCGGCATTATTCTTTATCATGTTTGTTTAATGTGTTTGAAAAGTTTTTGCAGGACTTGCCGGAACTCCCAAGTTTGTAAGCGTGGAGTAGGAATCGGCACCTTGAGAATTCAACCAACAGATGGTAATTGGTTGAAAAACAGGTTTGAGTTGTATGTTTGTGACTGTTATAAGCGGTTCAGAATTTGAACTAGGTTGATCTTACAAGTGGTTAAATCAAGGTTATTAAATTGAACTTGAGTTAACTATCATTCAAAAGATTGCTAAAACAATGTGATGATTTAATCCCAAAATTTTACAAGTGGTAAAATCAACAAAACTTATTTTCCGGAAAAACCATTCTGATTAAAACAAACTTAAGTGTTTAGAAATCATTATGGGAAAATAGTTTGTTGTGAGGGGGAGTTCTGATTGTTTAAGCCAAACGGATGGAGAATTGAAGCGATTCGATATCAGTTGTCATGTTCTATACAGTTGGTTTTCAATTTTTATTAGATGTATTTGAATTTTAGGGGGAGTAAGAATTTTTAGAAAATCCAAAAACATCAGAAAATTTGAAAAAGACAAAAACATGATAAAACTGAAAAATGAGTTTTTGTTGCATAAAAGAGGAAATGATAGTACATCAGTGGACTATCACGACACGCTAAAGAAATGTATAGTAAAAAATGTGATAAACAATCTTACTGTGGATGTGTCAGTAGGTTTTCGAACATTTAGTAAACGGTAACGAGATATAAACCTAAAATCAAACTTGCTTATTCTGTGGGTTAACAAAACTACTTGGATATATAGGTAACCCCTGAAATCTTGTTTGAAAGGTCTCGTATTCTGAGATACTAGGTCTTTATACTCAGTGATATCTGGGGTATTATCCCGGGACTTCTGCTGTATGGAAATACTGACCTAGTCCCCGGATAATGCTTTCTGCAAAAAGCTTTGAAATATAAGCTCGCCCTCAGCAAGCTGATGAAACAATAAAATTGATAGTCGCTGCTATTGTAACAAAAGATCCTCTAAGGGGGACCTACCAAAAGTCGAAGCCGTCATCTCTCTGCGTATACGGAAGTATCGACCTGAGCTCTCACGGCCCTCGCACATAACCCCTTTACATATATCAGCTATGGTATACTCACCTGTAAGATTGAATATTGGGATCTGGATACGGGAGTATATTCGAGTAGTGGGACACACGGATAAGTTTAAGTATCTACGACACTAATTGCATATCTCGAAACAGTTGAAATCTGTGTGAAAATTTAAGAGGACAAACATACTGACAATCTAGGTAAATTGTTTAGAACTTAAAATGTAATCAAGCTTAACGGTGTTGGTGATATGTCTCAAAAACTAATATGATCCTCTTGCACGAACTCACAAAAATATTTTCTGTAAATATTTCGTTTCTGTTTTTACTTTCTTTCTAAAAATTCAAAAAGATTTTTGGTGTGTTTTAGCATAAATTTTGAAAAATCCAAAAAGATTTTCGATAACTGATATTGAAGAGCTAAATTTCAAAATTCCGAGTGCTAAACATGATGAACAATAGGTTTGGGAGAAATAATCTTTGAAATAAAGAATATTATTTTTACAAAGTAAGTCATCAGAGTTTAAAAATGGTGTTGTTGAAAGAAATCTACCTGTAATTTCTAAATCTGTCAGGATAAAATTTTGGAAATTTATTTTTGGGTAGAGTTTATGCAGATTGACCAGATTTCGATCCAGAGCAGGATGCGAGCCAGGTCACGATCATGAGTTTAAGAATTCCAGACTACGATCCCGGTTTAGCGAAAGGGGGAGTCTGAAGATATCGAGAGGGAGTCTGAAGATAGTAGAGCCAGATTCAGATCCTGAAGATTTCGAGAAAGAGTAAGAGATTGATTTGAGGATTCTTACAACATCATATGCTTCAAAGAGTTCAAAAAGACTGATAAAGACTAAAGATGCGAAGACTCGACACTTAAGACTCGTCAACATCTGAGGGGGAGTCTGTTGGTGCATGCATCTGTCGTCTTCGTCTTATATCGAGTCTCGATCTACTACACTTGAAGCTGAAAGTTTGAAGCTGAAAGTTTGAAGCAGCTGAAAGTTTGAAGTGGCTGAAAGTTTGAAATAGGGGTTTAGTTTGAAATGTCCTGTCCATTTGAAGAGTTTTAAACGGAAGGGTCTTGTAGTATAAATAGGTTTCAAACTTTCACCATTTGTAACTTTCCAGCTTGTGCAACGAAGTGGTGCCGAAGTGTTGTCAGGTTGTAAAACGTTACGAAATCAATCATACAACAATTTAAAGAGTAAATCTAGCTGAATTGACCTCTACACGTCTGTTTCGCCGTTCGTTTAGAGATAAACTCTTCTGATCGACTCGTTCGGGTTTGAAACCGATCCTACAATCACATTCATCATGACACAAGTAACCTCGGACTTTGTGACTTCACAAAGCCCAGACTGTTAACTCCAAACAACAACGCACCGAATCAACAAAGCCAACTTATAGTTTCTGATGCAACAGTTACAATCAATCAGTACGATCAAAACCCTATTCTTCCATACAAATCACCCAAAAGTTTAACTATTCTAGCATGCGGATTGATCCTAATCACAGGCAATTCATCACACAATTACAAATCATCTTACAAACAATCTAAAAGGTCAGCTAATCACAAAATCATTGTTTGGAGAACTAGGGTTTGCATGGGATCAATTGAATAAGAATAACAACGTATGATATAAACATTACCTTAGATCTGATGTGGGGTTTGCTCTGGAAGAATTGAGAGATCAAAGATCAAGAGTTTAGAGGTTGGTGAAACCCTAAATGATTAGAGAACTTGCAACTGCCGTGTGATTGGAATTGGTGAGAATGATTAGGGTTGAGAGGTTTTGTTTTATTTTCATTATTAACACTGAACACCCCTAACTTATAAGAGGTGGGTGTTTCGGGTATTAGACAAAGTTCCGTTTTGTTAATTATACAACCATATCAATACATACCATATATTAACATACTCACTTATAAGGCACACCGTATATATCATAACAACCACAATACGATTTAACGTATTATAAACGTGTACCGTTGTGAAACAAACAAGCCATTTGAACAAACAACTTAAGCAATTACGTGCAATTAAATGCAAACGTATTATAAACATGTACCGTTGTGAAATAAACAAGCCATTTGAACAAACAACTTAAGCAATTACGTGCAATTAAATGCGAAGATGGAATCTTGGAAACTCGAGTTGTCACAGCAACAGCACCACTCTTGTCGCCACGAATTTCGAGGGGTTCTTTACTAGAACGGGGGATGCGGACAATCTTCTCGTTGTAAAGAATTTCCACTTGCTGATGAGATAACCAATCCATCCCAATAACAATGTCGAAACTACCCAGAACGATGGGAATAAGATCGATAGAGAAGGTCTGACCAGCTAAGACGAGGTTACAGCCCTTAACTATGTGTGTGGCTTCAAGACTTTTACCATTTGCTAGTTCTACCGTGTGTTTAGTGTTCAAAAGTGTGGGAGTGCGCTTAAGTAATTGGCTAACTTTTAAGGATACATAACTAGTATCGGCACCTGTCACACCCCGATTTCCACGTGTCACCGGTGGGCCCGGTGTGGGGTACAGTGACGTAGTTGGCATCGTCATAGACAATCAACACAATATAATAATGCACAGCGGAAGCAGAATAGATACATTTCAACTTTTAAATAAATTGCAATAATAAATATCACAGTAGTTGAAACGGATCCACAGGCGGATCAAATAAAATAAGATAAAAATAGTTCAACAGATATTTGTCGTCCAAGCTTGCGAGACTATAGTGGACGCTCTTAGGAAACAGCCAGCCTATTTTCGTATAGTACCTGCACTTAACCTTTTGGGAAAAATACGTCAGTTTACACTGGTAAATACAAATCGACTGACTCATTTTGAAAATGATTGAAAATTGATTTAAATGCACAAGGCATAAATGTTTTTAATAACTTGGGATAATTATATAATATAAACTTGTGAACGATTTACATGCACTTATATCTCTGGTGGCCCGGGATCTGCTGTCCGGGCTAGAGATTAAATGACACACCACATTAAAGAGTTATACACGTCGGGTGTACGCCTACACCCCGTGCTCTGGTCGTGGCCATCTCGTAAGATAATGCCAAGGATATCCGGGACACGGTCAATAACCCCCCAAAGCCTTTAAGTAAGACAAGACTGTTTAAACGAAGTCGCACAAGCTATTCAAGACTGTACACCCATAAGGAGCAGGACTTGTGCGCCCGATCAAGCGGTATTTTAAATACCGTACCCCAAGCCCGTATAGGGAAAATAAGTCAAAATGTATTTACCTGAGCAAGTATAAGTCACAAATGATAAGTGTTGGTAGCTTTTACCGGGCCTCCTAATCTGGAACAAAGGTTTATAATTAACCTATTAGATTCCTAACGGCCTTTTATTTAAGCCTAAGCTTTGACCGGTTAGTTTTAAGAACGATACGGTTTACGCACGATTAAGCGAAAGACCGGATAGAATGTGATTTAGACCCGACAAGTTTGAATACTTGTATAATATGGGTATACTAAATACATTCTGGATTTTGAAATAAAAATGATATCGTTTGACCCGTTTCGGTCAATTTACGCAAACTAGTTACGTAAACCGAACCGAACGTAAAAAGGGCGATACGGGTAGACAAATGATTCAAATGCAAGTTCCCTGAGATAATATGCTTAAAATATGATATTATATCAGTAAGTTATGTTCTATATTGCCCGGAATAATTTTAAACCCAATTTATGCCTTAGAAGGGCATTTTGGTCATTTAAAAGATAATAAAAGAGTAAAATTAGAAGTCTGAGTTTCGGGTCTGGTTCATACAGTAAATATACTTAATATAACATATTATATCAGTAGGGTATGACCCATATATCAAATTTATCATTTAAAACCAAACTATGCACCGTAGGGGTATTTTAGTAATTTCACAAGAGCTAAAAGTGCCAAAACTGGAAGTCTGAGTTCATATACTTATACTTACTGTTTTTATATGAAAATATGCTAAACACATCAGTAGGTATAGGTCTTATATGTTTAAAACAAGTATAACGCTCACTATGCGCTTAAAACGCTAAATATGCGATTTAAGGGCGTTTTCGGGTTTTCAAATTAAATCTGAGATTTTATATTTCCAGAATACTTAGAATAATTTATTCATCATATAAAATCAGTAGAAAAAGGTTTCGGGTCAAAAGGATGTGTAACACTCATTTTATGACTAAAACGGTCAAAACCGACATAAGCCGAAATGACTAGGCGATCTAGGATCCGTTCAGCCAAAAATTAATTAAAAATCATCAAAATTCCCAGAATATTATATTACTTCTGTTGGTAAAAAGTTTTGCATCAAAACGTGGCCAGAAACGGGTTCTACGCGAAAAGGACCGCTTATGTAAATTTATAATATAGTTTTACGCTAATGGCCATAACTCACAATCTGGACCACCAACTGATCCGAAATTTTCGGTGCAAGTTTATATATTAGAAATAAAGATTTCTACTCTTTCACTTTTCCAAAAATCACGTTTTATATCAAAAAGGGAAAGATAGTCAACTTTATGCATAAATAGGAAACATGCATTCGAATCGGCTAAGCATAGACTTATGACATGAAATTTCCAGAAAGTTTAACTAAAATGCCAATGGTCAAAAATGCTCTAAAATACAGATCTCACACATGCATGTACGGATCCGAACCGATAGTTTACGAAAAAGTCGTTTATTAAGACTTTCGGTTCCAATCCGGGTTTACACTAAAGATTGTCGAGTTGATCGTGGTAAAATACATTCTTATATTCATAATAAAGCTTTCTATGAAGATCAAACAGATTGCATGTCATCTATATCATTATTCATGTCATTTTTCACAAAAATCGCTTCTGTTGACTTTTTAGAAATAGGTTTGACTCGACATTTAGCATGCATGTAGTGGGAATCAGAGAGTACCCTTTTGAGGGTTTGTTTCCCATAATATTACCAACATAAATCAGGTTTCAATTCGAGAAATGACTGAAAGAAATCCGTTTAATCAGAAAGTCAAAGCTTATGAACAACCAGTTTGACTTTTAGCAATAATCACAACAAGAACGGATTATAGAACGAATTGAAAGCTTACAAAGGTCCTATAGGTGATTAGTGAACACTAGAATTCGGCCTTGATGATCAGATTAACTCCAGAAAGCTTGAGAGAGTTCTTGAATGTAGAGAGCTCCTTGTTCACAACTTCAAGTGCCAAGAAAAATGATCTTTGATCTGATTTATGGTGTAATCAGATGGTTGGAGTAGGCTACTGTTGATCTAGGCATGCAAGGGCACGTATTGGAGCAGAATGGAGGTGGAATGAGCTGTAAACAACTTAAATTCGGACCCAAATCATCCATTTTTGCGAATTCTGTCGCTGGCAGCCCCACGCGGCCCGCTTGGGTCAGTCCAGGCGGGTCGCCTGACCCCCTGTTCAGCCAAACAAGTTTCCATTTTGACAGCTTTAGTCCCTGAGCTTGAACGCGACGTTTCGGCTACTTTTCTCGACCCGTAAACCCCCAAACTTGGTTTTTAAGAACCTTAGGACTTTTACCAACATGGAAATGTCCTCGGAACATTTTGCGCTCAACCGAAAAGCCCTGAAATTCGACGTTGACGCTTTTAGTCCTTCAAGTACGGTTTTGGCCATAACTTTCTCATACGTTGACGAAACTTCATGAAATTTTTACCACATATTCTAGTGAGTATATTTTAGCTTTACAAAGCTTCGGGTCTGCCAAAAGTTCACTCAGAGGTATAAATTAAACATGTTGACACTTTTGGCCCCTATAGTTTGCAATACTTCACTTTTGTGCAATTTCCGCGTCGTATGATCCATGAACCATCCGTTTAAGGTTATAATCATTATGTAGGGTTATCATAGAGCCTATTTATCCGTTGTTGACACTTTGGACCCTTACGTTCCATAGTTTTCACTGTTTGTCACTTTTAGTCCCTCTAAAGTATGTTTTCACATAACGGAACCTTATGACACGTGTCAAGACATTATTGGACGAAATTTTTCGAGGTGTTACATCCTCACCCCCTTAAAAGAAATCTCGACCCCGAGATTTATTCAAACAAATGGGGATATTTTTCTTTCATCGTGGATTCCACTTCCCACGTGTATTCGGGACCTCTACGGGCATCCCACTTGACCTTAACAATAGGCACGTGCTTCCTTCGAAGCTTCTTTACCTGTCGATCCTCAATTGACAAAGGTTTTTCCACAAATTTTAGACTTTCGTCTATGTGTATATCTGTATGCGGTATAACCAGTGAATCGTCAGCGAAACACTTCTTCAAATTACAGATGTGGAACACATTATGAATAGCACTAAGCTCTTCAGGCAAGTTTAACTTGTAAGCGACTGACCCGACACGTTCGATAATCTCAAAAGGTCCTATGTATCTCGGGCTTAGCTTGCCTTTCTTTCCAAATCGCATTACACCTTTCCAAGGTGATACCTTAAGCAACACTTTTTCACCCACATCGAAGTGAAAATCCTTGCGCTTAGGATCCGCATAACTTTTCTGCCTATCCCTGGCAGCTTTCAAACGATCACGGATCTGAACGATCTTGTCTGTCGTCTCAAAGACGATATCTGGTCCAGACAACTGGACATCCCCAACTTCTGCCCAACAAATGGGCGATCTACACTTCCTACCGTATAGGGCCTCAAAAGGCGCAGCCTTTATGCTGGAATGGTAGCTGTTGTTGTAGGAGAATTCAATCAGTGGTAAGTTCTTATCCCAACTACCACCTAAGTCGATCGCACATGCTCGAAGCATGTCTTCCAAAGTTTGAATAGTACGCTCACTCTGACCATCAGTCTGAGGATGATAAGCCGTACTAAAATTCAAACGAGTGCCCAACGATTGTTGGAAACTCTTCCAAAAATGCGACGTATATCTAGTATCTCTATCAGAGATAATAGATATAGGTATACCATGCAACGCTACAATCTTATCGACGTATAATTGAGCTAACATATCTGAGCTATACGTCTCTTTGATGGGTAGAAAATGAGCTGACTTAGTCAGTCTGTCTACTATGACCCATATGGTATCATTTCCCTTTTTCGTCTTCGGCAACTTGGTGATAAAATCCATTGTCACCATTTCCCACTTCCATTTGGGAATTTCAGGTTGTTGAAGCAAACCTGACGGCTTCTGATGCTCAGCCTTGACTTGCGCACAAGTCGAACATTTGGCCACATACTCGGCCACGGACTTTTTCAAACCAATCCACCAGTAGTTTGATTTCAAATCCTGGTACATCTTATCCGCTCCAGGATGAACGGAATATTTAGAGCTGTGGGCTTCCTGGAGGATAACATCCCGAAGTCCTCCATATACTGGAACCCATATTCGTCCGTTTAGGCGTAGCATTCCATCTTTGTCGTGGGATAACTGCTTCTCAGTTACTCCCAACTTTTCTGCAGGATAGTTAGCTTCCAGCACAGCTTCCTTCTGTGCAGCTAACACCCTTTCATTCAAATTATTTCTTATCTCAATGCGCTTGGCATTGATTCTGATCGGTTTAACCCTTTCTTTTCTACTTAAGGCGTCGGCAACTACATTTGCCTTGCCTGGATGGTATCGTATCTCGCAATCATAGTCATTGAGAGTTTCCATCCATCACCTTTGGCGCATGTTCAATTCCTTCTGATTGAACAGATGCTGAAGACTCTTGTGATCCGAATAAATTATGCACTTGGTGCCATACAAGTAATGTCTCCATAGCTTCAATGCAAATACAACTGCACCCAATTCCAAATCGTGGGTGGTGTAGTTCTTTTCGTGCACCTTTAGCTGGCGAGAAGCGTAGGCAATGACTTTGCCTTTCTGCATGAGTACGCAACCCATGCCCGTATGTGATGCGTCACAATACACCACAAATTCCTCTATTCCATCAGGCAATGTCAACACTGGCGCATTGCTCAGCTTCTGCTTCAGAATGTCAAAGGATTCCTGCTGCTTAGGGCCCCAATCAAACTTAATCTTCTTACGGGTCAATGAGGTTAGGGGCGCAACAATCCTTGAGAAGTTCTCGATGAATCTCCTATAATATCCTGCCAATCCGAGGAAACTGCGAATCTCAGTAGGCGTCTTCGGCTCCTGCCAATTCATGACTGCTTCGACTTTAGCGGGATCTACTTGGATACCACGCTCGCTTACTACATGTCCAAGGAACTGGACTTCTCGAAGCCAAAATTCACACTTCGAAAATTTTGCATAAAGCTTCTCTTGATTCAGAAGTTTGAGAATACAACGCAGGTGTTTCTCATGGTCAGCTTGGCTCTTCGAGTAGATAAGAATGTCATCAATAAAGACGATGACGAATTTATCTAGATAGGGCTTGCAGACACGATTCATGAGATCCATGAATGCGGCTGGTGCGTTGGTGAGCCCAAAAGGCATCACTAGGAACTCGTAATGTCCATAACGAGTCCTAAACGCTGTCTTGTGCACATCTTCGTCTTTGACCTTCAACTGATGATAACCGGACCTTAGGTCAATCTTGGAGAAATAACTTGCTCCTTGCAACTGATCGAACAGATCGTCGATCCTGGGTAACGGATACCGATTTTTGATAGTGACCTTATTAAGCTCACGGTAATCGATGCACAGACGCATCGATCCATCCTTCTTCTTAACGAACAAGATTGGCGCTCCCCAAGGAGACGAGCTAGGCCTAATAAAACCTTTGGCTAAAAGCTCATCTAACTGCGTCCTCAACTCCTTCATCTCCGTTGGTGCCAATCTGTATGGTGCTCTTGCTACAGGTGCTGCACCTGGAATGATGTCTATCCGAAACTCCACTTGTCTATCCGGTGGCAACCCGGGTAGCTCTTCAGGAAAAACCTCAGGATATTCCGAAATAACAGGGATATCCTCAATCTTCGGCTTCGGCTCACCAATGGTAACTTGTGCCATGTAAATGACACATCCTTTCTGCATGCATCTGGATGCCTTGAGCATGGACACTTGCTCCGGCAATCCATGCTGAGTATCTCCTTGGATAGTAAGTGACTCACCGGACGGAGTCTTAACTATTACTTGCTTTCTATTACACAGAATCTGGTCTTGGTTACTCGACAACCAATCCATGCCTATCACTATGTCGAATCCAGCTAACTTAAAGGGAAGCAAGGATAACGGGAAAGAATGATTCCTAATGGATATAACACATCCATCTAGAACAGTCGAGGCGGTTTCTAAGGTTCCATCGGCTAATTCCACCTCATATTTCACACTTAAGGTTTTAACAGGAAGGTTCAACAGTTTACAAAACTTATCATCTACAAACGACTTATCGGCTCCTGAATCAAACAAGACTCTAGCAAAAACATCATTTACAAGAAACGTACCGGTAATGACGTTGTCGTCAAGGACTGCTTCCTTTGCGTCCATTCTGAAGACTCTCGCATTAGTCTTCTTCCCATCATCAGTTTTCTTCGCATTCTTTGGGCAATTTGGCCGGATATGCCCTTTCTCGTTGCAACCAAAACACGTTGCATCCTTCATCTTCTTGCAATCCACAGCTTTATGGTCTGTGGACTTGCAGATTCCACATCGTTTTTCTGAAGACTGGGATTTCGTCTCCAAACGACATCTCCCAAAGTGGTGCCTCCTGCAGATCTTGCATCTGGGTTTCTCACCCGACTGATGATCACTTTTCCTAGACCACGACCCTTTCCTGTGGTCGTTGTTCCCTCTATGTCGCTTCTCAGACCTTCGTGAGGTGTCATCCTCACGTTTCCGTTTGTTCTCCTCAGAGCTCCTCATAGCTCTCAATCTTACCACATCCTGAGTGAGGGAGAGGGATAGATCTGCTACGGATCTAAATGTAGTAGGCCTTGAAGCCTTGACACTTGCCTTTATCTCCGGTGCCAGACCCCCAATAAATCGAGCGATCCTACGCGGCTCCGGGGTCACCAAATAAGGCACTAACCGGGATAAGGTGTTGAACGTAGTAAGATACGCTTGACAATCGAGATTCTTCATAACTAGAGACACAAAATCCGATTCAATTCTTTCAACCTCATGCTGCGGGCAGAAGTTCTCCTTAATCAGGGCCACAAACTGTTCCCATGACAAACCGTACAGTGTGGCCTTACCGGCAGCTTGTAGGAGTGACTTCCACCATGCTAACGCATCTCCCTTGAATGACTGGGACACGTACTTCACGACGTCCCTATCAGCACACCCGCTGATATCAACTACAGTATCCATCTCATCAATCCACGTCATACAATCGACGGCTCCCTTTTCCCCAGTGAAATCTCTGGGCTTGCAAGATACAAAATACTTGTACGTACAGGACCTGTTGTACGTGTCATGTTTCAGCTTAACTTCTTGCTTTGGGATGCTGCTGTGGTTGGAGGAGTGATTATCATCCTCAGCTTTCTTCGGCTCACTCTTTTTAGAGGGTGGCTTACTGTGAGCCTCAGAATGAGTCTTGGGCTTTGCGTGCGTTTCTGTTCGGGTCCTACTCCGAGTACCACTAGATTCCCTGAATTGCCTATCCATAGCTTTGGCAACAGCGTTATCTATCAGTGCTTGCAACTCTGCACCGGTAACGTGAATCTTTGCATTATCTGAGTGTTCCCCAGAATGACTGTTGGTTTCCTCCGATTTGGCCATTGTAGCTTTAAGCTACAATAAAGGACAAGGTCTAATTTAGAACCTAACAGTATCATCGTTCTTAAACGATTTATTAACCATGGTATCAAGAACCTTAGCAGTTAATTTAATAAATTTCATTTTGGCTCTTAATAGCAATCAAGGAATGAAAATATATATTGGCACCATAGGCCTAGTCACATGGACAATTACTAAATTATAAATTTAGATTTTTATAGGATTATAAATTGTATAATTAAACAAATAGTCCTTTACTAGACAGAGAGTCATAAACCACAACTGTCACTATATGACATAGTCATAACCCGTAGGTATCAAGTCATTAATAGACTTGTATACAGATAAAATCTGTAGATAATTTATTAAAAGGGTGGCTTGTGTGATTCTACCGATCACGCTTAACATGTTAACATGTTTTCAGATGTTAACAGGGAGTTGAATCTTTTCAACCAGGTTTTACCATCAGGGCCAGGCCTGTTAATAAGGCATTCAAGCTAGGTTATACCTTACTAAGATTCTTATAAATGGCAAATCAAATAAAAATTGATATTTTCCATTATTTTAATATTATATTCATGCATATAAATAAAGTGAGAAATTCAAATTAACCATTTCAAATTTCAAATAAAGTACCAGTACATCTTTGCCCTAAACGGGACTTTGTAGTAACATGAATAACATGAATAACATGAATAACATGAATAACATGCCCGCACAGGGGCTAAACAAATAACAACAAAAGCAAAATAAAATAAAGCAAACCCACGCAGGGGCCAACAGAACAGCATACCCTCGCAGGGGTAGAATAAGATAGATATACCCACGCAGGGGTAGAGTACAAGGATAGATGTCCACGCAGGGACATGAGTACATGAGACAATAATCGAAGGATTCAATGATCCCTCTTGCTCTTACCCTTGAGCAAATCAAACACCTTCTTGAACATGCCACTGGTGCGACGGCGATCAGCTCGCATCTCATGTTGAAACTCACGTCGCATGCTATCAATCCCATGCAGGATTTCCTGAACCTGCGGCGGCGACATCATAGGCGCCGGTGGCGGTGGCTGGTACTGCTGCGGCTGCGGCGGCTGGTACGGCTGCGGCTGCGGTGGCTGCTAGTAACCCGGAGGGTAACCAAAAGTAGACTGCCCAGCAGCCCAAGTGTCTCCCAATGGACCACTAGGTGGGAGTGAGCTGTAGTTCACAGCTTGCCAATAAGGGTCTCCTGTGTAATCATAACCCTGAGGGAAAACATGCTCGAACGGGTTAAACTGAGCTGCACTAGCATAAGCCGGAATCGGCTCTCCATAGTTCTGCGGCGGCAGAGACGGGATCGGTACAGAAGTGACCTCCGATACGGGATGCTGAGACTCCCCCGTCTCGGACTCCCCGGGAAGAGACGTGTAGCGGCTGCTACCAACATGTGGAGGGGTGCCTATGCGAATCCCTCCGCGCGTAGACATGCGCGCATTCCTCCTAGGCCTCTGAGGCGGAGGAGGTAAAACTGGTGGCGGCGGTGGTGACGGAGTGATCACGTCACGCCATAGGGCCTCAGATAGGTCCTGCGGTAGAGGCGGCTGCTGCTGAAGCTGCTGCTGCTGCTGCGAGTGGTGCTGCGAGTGCATCGGCGAAACCTGGTGAGACTGGAGCATCGGAGAGTTGTGGCTGGGGGTGTAATACCAATCATGCTGCTTAAATCTCTCCTGAAAGCTGTCCCCACCATTGTAGGGTGATCCCCTAAATGGCGACCCATCCGATATCTCAATCGGATGGTTAGGCGTACCTGATGGTGGTAGCGAGGGGTCCGTATCCTCGTCGACGTCCATCTCGTGACCACCAGAAAAGTGGTCCTCCGGTCCAAGTGGGTTATGACCCACTGGCTCATCCACAAAAGCATCAGGGTTATATAAACCCTGGTAGTCTGGTGCTGGATACTGGTGCGGTGACTGATGCAAAGGTATGTAGGATCCATGCGAACCATGGGGCCCATTCTCCGAGTGGGGCCCAAACGAGTGGGGTAATGACGGTGAAGTGCTGGCGGATACCGAGTGTCTAGCAGGCTCGGCGAAAGACCTCCAAAGGTCGTTGGCGGCTGTGTTGTGCGTGGCGGATGGAGCTCGCCTATGTGAGGGCCCTGCCTCATGGTCGTGGGATGTAGCAAATCCTCCTCGACCTCTCATCCGTGGCGGCATAATGATCCTGTCAAAAGTCAAACAAGTTGCACAACAAATATATAAGACAAAGCAAAATAATAAACATAAATTAAACGAAATGTTGAACATTTCCTAAGTTCTTTGTCTAGACTCGAAAATCGAGGAATGTGCAATTGTGTAACTGAGATTAAACACAAAGGACTAGTGTTTAATTCACTCAGCGTTGGCTCTGATACCAACCTGTCACACCCCGATTTCCACGTGTCACCGGTGGGCCCGGTGTGGGGTACAGTGACGTAGTTGGCATCGTCATAGACAATCAACACAATATAATAATGCACAGCGGAAGCAGAATAGATACATTTCAACTTTTAAATAAATTGCAATAATAAATATCACAGTAGTTGAAACGGATCCACAGGCGGATCAAATAAAATAAGATAAAAATAGTTCAACAGATATTTGTCGTCCAAGCTTGCGAGACTATAGTGGACGCTCTTAGGAAACAGCCAGCCTATTTTCGTATAGTACCTGCACTTAACCTTTTGGGAAAAAATACGTCAGTTTACACTGGTAAATACAAATCGACTGACTCATTTTGAAAATGATTGAAAATTGATTTAAATGCACAAGGCATAAATGTTTTTAATAACTTGGGATAATTATATAATATAAACTTGTGAACGATTTACATGCACTTATATCTCTGGTGGCCCGGGATCTGCTGTCCGGGCTAGAGATTAAATGACACACCACATTAAAGAGTTATACACGTCGGGTGTACGCCTACACCCCGTGCTCTGGTCGTGGCCATCTCGTAAGATAATGCCAAGGATATCCGGGACACGGTCAATAACCCCCCAAAGCCTTTAAGTAAGACAAGACTGTTTAAACGAAGTCGCACAAGCTATTCAAGACTGTACACCCATAAGGAGCAGGACTTGTGCGCCCGATCAAGCGGTATTTTAAATACCGTACCCCAAGCCCGTATAGGGAAAATAAGTCAAAATGTATTTACCTGAGCAAGTATAAGTCACAAATGATAAGTGTTGGTAGCTTTTACCGGGCCTCCTAATCTGGAACAAAGGTTTATAATTAACCTATTAGATTCCTAACGGCCTTTTATTTAAGCCTAAGCTTTGACCGGTTAGTTTTAAGAACGATACGGTTTACGCACGATTAAGCGAAAGACCGGATAGAATGTGATTTAGACCCGACAAGTTTGAATACTTGTATAATATGGGTATACTAAATACATTCTGGATTTTGAAATAAAAATGATATCGTTTGACCCGTTTCGGTCAATTTACGCAAACTAGTTACGTAAACCGAACCGAACGTAAAAAGGGCGATACGGGTAGACAAATGATTCAAATGCAAGTTCCCTGAGATAATATGATTAAAATATGATATTATATCAGTAAGTTATGTTCTATATTGCCCGGAATAATTTTAAACCCAATTTATGCCTTAGAAGGGCATTTTGGTCATTTAAAAGATAATAAAAGAGTAAAATTAGAAGTCTGAGTTTCGGGTCTGGTTCATACAGTAAATATACTTAATATAACATATTATATCAGTAGGGTATGACCCATATATCAAATTTATCATTTAAAACCAAACTATGCACCGTAGGGGTATTTTAGTAATTTCACAAGAGCTAAAAGTGCCAAAACTGGAAGTCTGAGTTCATATACTTATACTTACTGTTTTTATATGAAAATATGCTAAACACATCAGTAGGTATAGGTCTTATATGTTTAAAACAAGTATAACGCTCACTATGCGCTTAAAACGCTAAATATGCGATTTAAGGGCGTTTTCGGGTTTTCAAATTAAATCTGAGATTTTTATATTTCCAGAATACTTAGAATAATTTATTCATCATATAAAATCAGTAGAAAAAGGTTTCGGGTCAAAAGGATGTGTAACACTCATTTTATGACTAAAACGGTCAAAACCGACATAAGCCGAAATGACTAGGCGATCTAGGATCCGTTCAGCCAAAAATTAATTAAAAATCATCAAAATTCCCAGAATATTATATTACTTCTGTTGGTAAAAAGTTTTGCATCAAAACGTGGCCAGAAACGGGTTCTACGCGAAAAGGACCGCTTATGTAAATTTATAATATAGTTTTACGCTAATGGCCATAACTCACAATCTGGACCACCAACTGATCCGAAATTTTCGGTGCAAGTTTATATATTAGAAATAAAGATTTCTACTCTTTCACTTTTCCAAAAATCACGTTTTATATCAAAAAGGGCAAGATAGTCAACTTTATGCATAAATAGGAAACATGCATTCGAATCGGCTAAGCATAGACTTATGACATGAAATTTCCAGAAAGTTTAACTAAAATGCCAATGGTCAAAAATGCTCTAAAATACAGATCTCACACATGCATGTACGGATCTGAACCGATAGTTTACGAAAAAGTCGTTTATTAAGACTTTCGGTTCCAATCCGGGTTTACACTAAAGATTGTCGAGTTGATCGTGGTAAAATACATTCTTATATTCATAACAAAGCTTTCTATGAAGATCAAACAGATTGCATGTCATCTATATCATTATTCATGTCATTTTTCACAAAAATCGCTTCTGTTGACTTTTTAGAAATAGGTTTGACTCGACATTTAGCATGCATGTAGTGGGAATCAGAGAGTACCCTTTTGAGGGTTTGTTTCCCATAATATTACCAACATAAATCAGGTTTCAATTCGAGAAATGACTGAAAGAAATCCGTTTAATCAGAAAGTCAAAGCTTATGAACAACCAGTTTGACTTTTAGCAATAATCACAACAAGAACGGATTATAGAACGAATTGAAAGCTTACAAAGGTCCTATAGGTGATTAGTGAACACTAGAATTCGGCCTTGATGATCAGATTAACTCCAGAAAGCTTGAGAGAGTTCTTGAATGTAGAGAGCTCCTTGTTCACAACTTCAAGTGCCAAGAAAAATGATCTTTGATCTGATTTATGGTGTAATCAGATGGTTGGAGTAGGCTACTGTTGATCTAGGCATGCAAGGGCACGTATTGGAGCAGAATGGAGGTGGAATGAGCTGTAAACAACTTAAATTCGGACCCAAATCATCCATTTTTGCGAATTCTGTCGCTGGCAGCCCCACGCGGCCCGCTTGGGTCAGTCCAGGCGGGTCGCCTGACCCCCTGTTCAGCCAAACAAGTTTCCATTTTGACAGCTTTAGTCCCTGAGCTTGAACGC
Organism: Helianthus annuus; assembly: GCF_002127325.2. Classification (NCBI taxonomy): domain Eukaryota; kingdom Viridiplantae; phylum Streptophyta; class Magnoliopsida; order Asterales; family Asteraceae; genus Helianthus; species Helianthus annuus. Next base: position 123,234,678 of record NC_035436.2, read on the forward strand.
GACGTTTCGGCTACTTTTCTCGACCCGTAAACCCCCAAACTTGGTTTTTAAGAACCTTAGGACTTTTACCAACATGGAAATGTCCTCGGAACATTTGCGCTCAACCGAAAAGCCCTGAAATTCGACGTTGACGCTTTTAGTCCTTCAAGTACGGTTTTGGCCATAACTTTCTCATACGTTGACGAAACTTCATGAAATTTTTACCACATATTCTAGTGAGTATATTTTAGCTTTACAAAGCTTCGGGTCTGCCAAAAGTTCACTCAGAGGTATAAATTAAACATGTTGACACTTTTGGCCCCTATAGTTTGCAATACTTCACTTTTGTGCAATTTCCGCGTCGTATGATCCATGAACCATCCGTTTAAGGTTATAATCATTATGTAGGGTTATCATAGAGCCTATTTATCCGTTGTTGACACTTTGGACCCTTACGTTCCATAGTTTTCACTGTTTGTCACTTTTAGTCCCTCTAAAGTATGTTTTCACATAACGGAACCTTATGACACGTGTCAAGACATTATTGGACGAAATTTTTCGAGGTGTTACAGCACCCGAATCAAATAGAACTGTAGCAAAGAAGTCATCCAGAAGAAACTTACCCATCACAACGTTGGGATCGTTCCTTGCTTCACCCTAACCAATCACGAACGTACGACCCCTTGCCCCATTACCATTGTTGTTTCCCCCATTGCCATTTCCATTCCCCTGATTGTTGTTGTTCTGGTTCTGATTTAGCTGGGGGCAGTCTTTCTTGAAATAGCCCTCAGCACCACATTGAAAGCACCCTTTGTTGTTACCTTGTTGTTGCTGCTGCTGGCGTTGGTTTGGTGGGGCTTGCTGATGCTGCCGGTTCTGATTCGCTGGACGCTAACTCCTGCAATCCCTTGCAATGTGACCAGGCTTGTTGCATCGATGACAGTTGCCTTTACTACATGGCCCGCTGTGGTGCAAGTTACAGCTATTACATTTGGGGTGATTCCCCTTGTATCCACCTTGCCCTACATTTCCAGAACGCTGCTGATTGGGGCTCCTATGGTCCTCAGTCCTTCGTTGCTGAGACTGAGACTGACCAGTGGTAGAGCCTTTGGCCGAATTTCCATCCCATTTTCGCTTGTTATCATTGGGGGCATCAGTAGTAGCAGCGCTAATACGCTTGGGCAGCCTGTTTTGCTCAACTGCCTGATCAGTGAGACGATGAGCCAACTTGATGACTTGCTGAATGGTGCCAAGATTAGCTGAGGTTACGTGGCTTTGAATTTCTGGCACCAAGCCCTTAAGGTACAGCTCAATGCGTTTGATGGGAGGGTCCACCATAGTAGAACACAAGATGGCCAGCTCGTTTGACCTCTTTGTGTAGGCCTCGATTTTAGACTCCGTCATCTTCAAATTGAAAAATTCCACCTCCAGCTTTTGGATGTCGTCACGACTGCAGCACTCCTCTTTGATCAGTTCCTTGAAGTCATTCCATGGGGTGGCATTAGCAACCGTTAGCCCAAGTAGTTGAACCTGCGCTTTCCACCAGGTTAACGCAGCACCTTCAAGCGTTCCAGTAGCAAACTTCACCCTACGATCTTCAGGGCATTCACACATCTCAAAAACAGACTCAAGCTTCTCGAACCAATGAAGAAGACCTATATCTCCTTCTGTGCCGCTGAAAGTACTAGGTCGGCAGTCCATGAATGTTTTGAACGTGCACACAGGAGGTTGAGCATGTTGGCCTGTCGCGCGAGAATAAAAGACAAGGTTAAGCACGAGGGTTGGTTTGCGAAGGTAGGATCTAAACGTCCTAAGATGGGTTGATATGGCAGGTTATACCTCTTGCAGGGACAACTACGACTGCCTCAGCAACTCGTTCATTGATCAAGGCTGTCAACAGGGCTTGAGTGAGGTTGATACGTCCTCCGCATCCGCTAATGATCTTCACAATGAAGCAACATAAGTGAGAAAAGTGTCGCGAGAGTGCGTAAGGGTGGGACGACAGCAGAGAGTAAGCACACAATGTTCAAATAACAGTTATCACGTCAACTATTGCACAGTGTGAACTATCTAACCGACAATATAACATAAATCATACCACCTATTATGTCGAGTCTTGCATGTGGAGTGAAGCGTCGTTGTGGATCGTTGAGCACTGTACAGGTTATAGTCTGGTTTTGTCAAAAAGCTTTTCTCTTTTTAAAACCAAGTTCACTATAACCAATGGCTCTGATACCAATCTGTCACACCCCCAAAATCCACCATGCGGAGTACCACCGCTTGGAGGCGTGACATGACCAGGATCGAGCCCAATCATATTGAACAACGTAATTAAGTAATTAAAACCAACCACAATACAATTTGTGACCATAAGTTAGTTAACCAAGTTCAACTTAAACAGCGGAAGCATTAAAGGGTAAAACCCAAAATATAAGTTCATAGTTCATAAGTTTAAAGTCCAAAACGTAGGTTTAATAAGTTCATAAGGATTAAATGTTTATCACGGAACATAACAATCCGTATTCCACAACAATATCCTCCTCGTGCAAGCTCCATATGCGTCTAGCAACCTGTAAGGCATGTAACAACGAGTCAACAACAAAGTTGAGTGAGTTTACGGTTGGTTGATCAGTTTTAAGTTGTTTCTGAAAACGTGGTTTGTCTTTCGTTGGCGTAATTGACGTGGGGGTTACCCCATAGTTGAAAGTATGATTAACTAGTTCATTCTTTATTACCCAAACCATATCCATGATCAGTGGGGGCTTCCCCATGTGAACCACTAGACCGTACCATATCGACTACTAACGCAAATAAGTTGTGCCCTACATCAGTGTCTATCATCACTGACAGTTTGCCATAGTCCATTAGTACACGCCCGTCCGACTGGCACGGTGTGAGGTTTGTTAAACCTAATAGCGCTATTAACTAATGACCCGCTCGCCATTGGCCTCGGCGATTAAGTCGATATAAATTGAGGGACTTCATGATAGAGTTTTGTCTAGTAAGTTTTAAAGTTGTTGTCCTACCCAAGGAGGACGAACGTACGTATTCTACCCAAGGAGAATACGCAGGATTAATATTGGCATCCTACCTATGGAGGATGGCCGTACATCTCCTACCCAAGGAGGATATGTAGATTCCGTTTTAAATTCTTTATCCCATTCCCAACCACCGGGAATCCCATGCCTTAGAAAGTGTGTAAACTCACCTTGGTTTGCTTGGTTGGATTAGTTACTCTAATAATCAGAAATCAAGAACGTCCTAATAAAGTACAGATAACAATCAATTTCTCATGCATAACACGTTTCCCACGTACGGTTTATCTACTCATTACTTCTATCGCGTACCACACATTTGAAATGTCAAGGTACTTTGTTAAGTTATATTATTTTACCCTAAATAATATAACTAGTTCACCAAATAAACAAATAGTCACACAAGCGTTTTAGTGTTAAAATATATATTCTAAATATATATATTTATACATTTTTATTTAAGAAAATCAACCTCCGACCTTTGTATTTTGTTACAAAAATTATGGCGAAGTTCATATTCGAGATACTAGTTATAAAATATACTTGTAACGCTTGTAGGAAAATAATTTCTAAGTGTTGGAATTTTTAGATAATTTCGCCAGAGTTTCCTTTGTAAATGGAGGTGTCCATGCTTATTAGCATATCATTTTTTTTCAAAAATTCATTCAACAATCACCAACAATCAATCTTTATATTACCAAGAGCAAAAATACATGTGTTACACACTAATCATGAACTTGATACTTTCTAAAAACGCGTAGTAACTTGGTAAAGCTTTTATTGGACTTAGTTATCTTCCAAAACGCAAGTATTCCTTTAGAAATCATTTTCTTACCAAAGTTTAGTGTTTACAACTTGTAAACAATTTTTACAAAAATTAATCGTTCGAACTCTTCTGTAAATAAAAGATTATTATATTTGTTTTATTTCTAGAAATAGTGTAAGTGTTTGTAATAGTCATGGTTTTCCAAAAACCGCTTCTCTAACTTGGTTTCTTTACAAAAACCTTTTGTAACTCTTGGATTTACAAAATCATCAACTCTCTAGTTTAGTTAGATTCCATGGAAGAATCATTTTTATCAAGTTCATCTTTAGCTAGAAGGTGGTTATTTTATGTAGCACATAACCACTTTCTAATCTTGTTAAATCATACTACTAAATATTATTTAACAAGATTCATATGGTGATTAACATCACACAACCAAGTATCATCATAAAATTAACAACATGTTCACTACAACATCATACTACTAGCATTTTATCTTCATGTAAACTTTCATGTGATGTTTCATGTAAAGGTTTATGTTCAAGCTTCTTGTCTAAACTCTTTTAGTGTTCTTATGAATCTCAACATAATATAACTTTTAACTACTCAAAGTAGGAATAAACAAGAGTAGATCAAGACTTACTACTAGCTTATAGCTAGGGAGGAATCTCTAGTGAAAAGGATAATGAAAAGGGTGTGAGAAAGCAAGAAATGAAGTTCCTTCAAGTTCCTCAAGCTTTCTCCTTCACAAGGCACCTTCTACCACTTGAATGGAGCTTGGAATGGATGAATATGGTGGTGATGGAGTGGTGGTGGTGGCAGTTCTAGTGAGGGCCGAGAGAGGGAGATATAGTTAGTGAGAGAGAGAGAGAGAGGTGTGATCTTTGAAATGATGTAAATGATCTCCAAAATCTTCAACCATTCTTATAATCTTACATCCTAATTTTTGTTCACTCCATTAAGCAAACAATCAAATAAAATATCAAATAAAATCTATGAACAAGATATGAAGCATGTGGGGGAAATGGTCCTTGTGACCGAATTCGGTTAGGGGGGGTTGGATGTAAATTTTTGAACTAAGTTGGTAATGGTAAGTTAAAATCCAAGTATACACTAACATATATTAGTTACTTGGTTTTTAGTGGGTGTTAGGGTGTTCGGGGATCACGACAAGCCAAGAAATAATGAAACAATGTTTTTGACAAAAATTTAGTGTTCCGGGCAATGTCCGGTTGTTCAATTAGATACCGTTCCGTTAAAGTGATTAATTATTCCGTAAAGTGTCTTTTATATATATTTTCGTAACACTTTTAAGTCTCAACACTCAGGAAAGCATACCGGACTATTTAGTAACTTTGTTGTACACTACTAGCATGTTAACAAGTACCTGTAAGTATGACGCAGTAATCGGAAAATAGTTATGTAATTCCACACAGTCATCAAGCACTTTAATTAATATTAATACATCGTACGAATACATGTAATTATGAGGGTTGTCACAATTAAGTTGAACTTGATGTAATCTTCATATAAATAGTTAAAAAACGAACAACGTGATGATAAACCCCTAAACTACAAATAGTTAAAACAAAACTTATTTTCGGAAAAACCATTTTGATAAAAACAAACTTAAGTGTTTTGAAATCTAAATGGGAAAATAGTTTGTTAAAAGGGGGAGCTCTGATTGTTTATGACAAGTGAATGGCGAATTGAGGCAATTTGATATCAGTTGTCAATTTATTATACAGTTTGTTTTCAAACTTCTTTAAATGTGTTTGCATTTTAGGGGGAGTAAGAAATTTCAGAAAATCCAAAAACATTAGAAAATTTGAAAAAGCACAAAAACATGATAAAATTCAAAAAGAGATTTTGTTGTGAAAAAGAGGAAATGATAGTACATCAGTGGACTATCACAACATGCTAAAGAAATGGAAAATTAAAAATGTGATAAACAATCTCACTGTGGATGTGCCAGTAGATTTTTGCACATTTAGTAAATTGTGACGAGATATAAATCTAAATTTCAAACTTACTTATTTCGTGGGTAACATTTCTTGGATATATGGGTAACCCCCGAAATCTTGTTTGAAAGGTCCCTCTTTCTAAGATACTAGGGCTTTATGCTTAGTGATATCTGGGGTATTATCCCGGGACTTCTTCTGAATGGAAATTTTGACCTAGTCCCCGTATAATACTTTACAAATTGCTTGAAATATAGCTCGCCCTCAGTACAAAAAATGATGAAACATTGAAAAATGCTAATCATGTGTTGTTGAAGAAAAGATCCTCTAAAGGGGACACTGTCACACCCCGACCACGTAAAACATCAAATCGTGGCGGAAACGTCGGGGAGTGTTGTAACAGAATTATTGTTCCACAACCAAGGTAATTTAAATAATATTTTATTCATCACCCAAGGGTGGAATACATTGTTTCAAACGAGAACCCACAAGTTACATTGTCTTAAAATAAAAAGAAACAAAGTACATAACAAGTTTTAACTAGTCTAGATCCATTTTATCGTCACTAAGGCCCAAGTCCACCCTAGTGTATCACGATCATCCTATGCATTTGCTCCTGAAACACATGTGAAAATAGGTACGTCAGCATAAAAATGCCTGTGAGATACATAGGTTTTGTGAAAATAGGATCCATGACTTAGGTTTTAGAAAAAAACGTTTAATAAAATGTAGTCATGAACCTTGTTGATTGTATTGTTTGTAAATCATTTGAAAAACGATGGTAGTTATGTATTTTTGAAAGAATAATGTATGGTTAAATGAATAACCAAGTAAAATAAGTTGTATAAAACAAGTTGTTTGTAAAACAATGTATTGTGAAAAATATGTTATATAGCTAAACTGAAATGATTTAAGCAACGCTACGATGCATAATATCATACAAACACTTATATATAGGAAGTACCAGCGGCGTATCCACCATGTTTGTATCATATTACACACGCCTCGTTACTTAAATCACTTACCCAAACAAACCACCAATGTAAACATGTTTATGTTTAACCAAATGTCAAAATGTTTATGTCAATGTCAATCATGTCATGTGTAAACAAAATGTCATGTATGGTAAGTGAAATATGTATCAATTAAACCATAGGTGAAAATGCACAAAACAAAGTATTGAAGTAAAACTCAGTTTAAATCAACGTTATGTTTTGTGGAGATGCATGCTATACTGAATACAAACATTTATGCGGTATTGTGAAAATGCATACATTCAAGCCTTGTGACTGTGGTGATAAACCTTTAAACAAATTAAAGGTCTATCGGTTTTTATGTTTAAATCGAATTCGGTCATTCCTTTCATCCAAACATACCCAGGATGTCAGGAACGGGAGTTGTCAATTCCTATGGTACCACTACCTACTAACGAGCGGCGTGATCAAAGTTAATGAATGTATATTGTCCCACTTAAACAAACCAAATGTCATACCCAAAATATAAACATGTGAAAACAATGCACTAAGTATGTAATCAGATGTACACACATAGCGTGAAATATCATCTAAAACAAATGTACTAAGTATGATGAACATACATAGCATGAATATGGTAAATCGAATGTACTAAGTATGATGAACATACATAGCATGAAAATGTCATGTAAAACAAGTGTACTAAGTATGATAAACATACATAGCATGAAAATGTCGTGTAAAACAATGTACTAATGAACATAGCAAGTATATAATGCGAAAACATGAAAGCATGAAAGTAACAAGTAGGCACATGTGTTTCACCCCAAAATATTTAGAAAACAGTAAAAGAGGGGTCTATGTACTCACTTGAGATTGCTTAGAAGTCGTAGGATAACCACCAAGCAATGCTAGTAGATCACGGAATCAAACGGCACCTATATAGGTATCTACATTAATTAACGGACCTATCGGAGGATCGGGTAGTACGAGGGTTCGTAAACCAAATAAGTATGGGAACTTATGTAATATGGTTTGACAAAGCCTACACACTAAAACGAAACTTATCCTAAGTGCTTTTGACCCGTTACGACCCGTTTAGGTAGCTTATGCCACTTTAACGCGTCGTTCGCGTAAAACGCGTTCGGAATGCCTAACTAGCCCTATGACAAGTAAGATATGCCTTAACATGTTTAATATAGTTGCTAAATCAGTTTAGATACCAAAGATTGTGTTATATAGGCTTAAAATGAATTTTGGCGTAAAAAGTGTATTTTGGTAATTTACCTAAGGCACATACATTACCTATCATACAACTAGTTAAACGATGTGACCATAAGGTATAACCTCGGAAGGTTATTCCCTATACAACTTTTGTCACCTAAAGTGTTTGGTCGGATCCTAAAGATCGACCAAATGGGTCGGGTTCGTAAGCATAAGCGATTGATTAGATCGCTTACCTTACGACCCTTAGACAAGCACAAAACTAGAAGCGACGAGCTAAACATGCTAGAACATGTTTAGTGAAGTTAGAAAACAGGTTTGGTATTAAAACAAACGGTTTTAATACCTAGAGTAGTTTGGTTACAAAATACGCGAGAAAATGCATTTTGGCCGAAACTACGACTCGTCACTGAGCCTAGATAACGTGGTAATCAGTAGGTATAGTCACTAGGGACTATAACCATCGTGATTACGCTCACATTATGAAGTTCAAACGAACTTCGCGTTGACCATAAACTGGTCAATGCTGAAAGTCAAACACAGCTTGACTTTAACGCTAAAATGAACGAAAAACGCGAAAGAAAACTTACAGAAGGTCCCCGCAAGATTGATCTTTCCAAGTATTCTCAGGTATGAAGTGGTTACACTTCAACTTAGAGAAATCTCAGAAAAATCAAGTGGGTTTGAGTGAATGGGGTGGGGGGTATTTATAGATTTCGTAGAACCGTTAGGATCGTTCCTCGTAATCCGAGATTCAATCCTAGCCGTACACATCAAGCCCATAGTTTTAGAAAACCATGGGACATCCAAAACCAGCCCACAAGATGTAAGAAACCATGGGTAAAGGTGTGTTACAGCTGGAAATGGCTGGAAAGCACATTCTGCTGTTCTGAGGAGGCTTTACGGACCGTAAGCAGGTCCATACGGTCCGTAAGGACCCTGCAGACCAGCAATGTTTCAGTTTAGGCAGCTTTGGTCCCTGTGCGCGTATGGTCGTGTTTTGGCACTTCTAACACCCGTCAAACCCATTTTTGAGCTATACAAGGATGTTAAAGTATAGGGAACATAAAACATGCTCAAAAATATGCCGGATGTCGGTTCGTTTGGTCGTACGATTGCGTTGTTCGGTTAATTACGACGGAAGTCGTAACGGACGCAAAAACGGTCCAAATTGCGCGACGAATGGATTTTTGACAAGCCAAACACTAAAACATAATATTTTAATGCTTACATAAACTTTTGGATGTCCGGATGTATTCAGAACGTAAGTTATGCGCGAAAATGCAAACTTATGCACTTTTTGACGCTTTTAGTCCCTGAATGAGCATAAAGTTTATTTTAGCACACCGAACCCCTCAAAGCCTATTTCTAAGCTATGTAAAGGATATTTAAGGTGTGTTTAACTTATGATCATGTTCCGGAATGCTCGTTACAGTTCAAATTGGCATACTTTTCGCAGTTTGTCAATTTTAGTCCCTGTAAGCGAATTAACTGGATTTTGCCATACCAAAGCCTTCAAAACTTATTTCTAAGTTATGTAAAGGTTATTTAAGGTATGTTAAGCATAAATTGATGTTCCGGAGTATTTGTTGCATATTACTGATTACGTTTACGCACCAGTTTGTGTATAATTCTCCAGAAAGCGATATATAGTTTGAAATCGAATAAAAGTCAACACATGAAAAACATCAAACATAAACAAACAAACATTGGGATCAAATAACTTTATTTCATTGATAACTGAACTGTTTACAATGATTACAAGCACAGATGTCACAGTCTCCCCTACTTGTGGGAATTTCGTCCCGAAATTCGTTTAGAGGAAACTCGTGGGAAAAGATGTGGATACTTCGCCTTCATTTGATCTTCACGTTCCCAAGTAAACTCGGGTCCACGTTTAGATTCCCAGCGAACTTTAACCAACGGAATGCGCTTGCGTTTAAGCCATTTGACTTCACGATCCATAATTTCCACAGGTTTCTCAACAAAATGAAGTGTTTTATCGACACGGATTTCGTCAAGTGGTATGTGGAGGTTCTCATCAGCTAAACACTTTTTGAGATTGGATACGTGGAAGGTTGGATGAACATTTCCAAGTTCGGGAGGTAATGCAAGTCTGTAGGCTACCTTACCGATTCTTTCGACGATCTTGAATGGTCCAACGTATCTAGGTGCAAGTTTTCCTTTCTTTCCAAATCTGATCACACCTTTCCAAGGTGAGACCTTAAGTAATACACGATCACCGACTTGGAATTCTAAGGGCTTGCGTTGTTGGTCCGCGTAACTCTTTTGACGGCTTCGAGCTGCCTGTAAGTTATCACGAACCTTCTTAACCTTGTCAGTTGTCTTTAGAATGAGGTCAGGTCCAGTAAGCTGAGCCTCACCTATTTCATTCCAGCAGACTGGTGAACGACATTTTCGACCATAGAGAGCCTCGAAAGGAGCCATATTGATGCTGGAGTGATAACTGTTGTTGTAGGAGAATTCAATCAATGGAAGATGTGAATCCCAACTACCACCAATATCGATCACACAAGCTCTAAGCATATCTTCCAGTGTCTGGATTGTTCTTTCAGTTTGGCCATCTGTTTGTGGATGATAAGCTGTGCTCAGATTGAGTTGGGTCCCCATAGCAGATTGCATGGTTCTCCAAAAACGAGAAGAGAAACGAGCATCTCTATCAGAAATAATGTTCCGGGGAACACCATGTCGAGATACGATTTCATCCACATAGATTTTAGCCAGATCTTCAGCAGAAAGATTCTCACGGATCGGCAGGAAATGCGCTGACTTTGTAAGACGATCAACAACTACCCAGATGGCATCATGACCTTTCTAAGTGCGCGGAAGTTTGGTAATGAGATCCATAGCAATGTTTTCCCATTTCCAAACTGGGATCTCAGGTTGCTCCAAAAGACCATAAGGATGCTGGTGTTCAGCCTTAACCTTAAGACAAGTAAGGCACTTTGAAACATACAAGGCGATGTCTTTCTTCATACCAGGCCACTAATACTGAGTACGAAGATCCTTATACATTTTGTCTGAGCCGGGATGAACAGAATAACGAGACTTATGGGCTTCATCCATAAGCAAAGTGCGAAGATCATCTTGGCTTGGGACCCATAAACGGTCCATGAAATAATATGATCCATCATCCTTCAGCACAAGATCAGGCTTAATGTGATAGGGTAATTCCTTACCCATCATGTCTTGTGAAACACAAGCCTGTTGAGCCTGAGTAATGCGTGCTTGGATATCAGATCGAGCTTGAACAGCAGATTGAACACGAACACAATGAAGCATAGTACGTTCCTTACGACTTAATGCGTCAGCCACAACATTCGCTTTACCAGGATGGTAGCGAATTTCGCAATCATAGTCGTTTAGGAGTTCGACCCAACGTCTTTGCCTCATGTTGAGTTCTTTCTGATTGAAGATATGCTGAAGACTTTTGTGGTCAGTGAAAACCACGCATTTTGTACCATACAAATAGTGTCTCCAGATTTTGAGAGCGAAGACAACTGCGCCCAACTCAAGATCATGAGTGGTGTAGTTTCTCTCATGTACCTTCAATTGTCTTGATGCGTAGGCTATGACTTTGTTCCTTTGCATCAGAGCACAGCCAAGACCCAATTTCGATGCATCACAGTAAACAACGAAATCATCATTGCCTTCAGGCAAAGTTAGAATAGGTGCATCACAAAGCTTCTGCTTCAAGGTCTGAAATGCTTCTTCTTGCTTAGAACCCCATTCAAAGGGTTTATTCTTCTGAGTTAGGGCAGTTAGAGGAACTGCAATCTTCGAGAAGTTCTCGATGAAGCGGCGGTAATAACCCGCAAGACCAAGAAAAGAACGAACCTCAGTAGGAGTAGTAGGCGTATCCCAATCCTTAATCGCACTGATCTTGGAGGGATCTACATGTATACCTTGTTCGTTGACAATATGTCCTAAAAATTGAACTTCCTTAAGCCAAAATTCACACTTGGAGAACTTGGCAAAAAGTTGCTCTTTCTTTAGGAGTTCCAGAGTAAGGCGAAGATGGCGCTCGTGATCAGCTCGCGTCTTAGAATAAATCAAGATGTCATCAATAAAAACAATGATGAACTTATCCAAATAAGGCTTACAAACCCTATTCATTAAGTCCATGAAAACAACAGGAGCGTTGGTCAAACCAAATGGCATGACTGTGAACTCGTAATGCCCATATCGAGTCCGGAATGCTGTCTTGGGAATATCCTCTTCATGCACACGAAGTTGATGATACCCAGAACGAAGGTCAATCTTCGAGAAGCAAGTAGCACCCTGTAACTGGTCAAAGAGATCATCAATGCGAGGTAGGGGATATCGATTTTTGATGGTAAGCTTATTCAGCTCACGATAATCGATAACATTCTGAAGGATCCATCCTTTTTCTTGACAAAAAGAACGGGAGCACCCCAAGGTGAAAAGCTAGGACGAATAAAACCTTTGTCAGAAAGCTCTTGAAGCTGCTTAGATAGCTCTTGCATCTCGGATGGTGCAAGACGATATGGAGCTCTGGCAATAGGATTTGCACCAGGTACGAGGTCAATACGGAACTCGACTTGGCGTGCAGGAGGTAGACCAGGTAACTCTTCAGGGAACAGCTCCGGATAATCCCGAACAACAGGGATATCTTGAATAGACTTACCTTGGTCTTTATCTGCCGTAACATGTGCCAGGAAGGCCACATAGTTCTTTCGCAGATACTTCCGAGCTTGAAAACAAGACATAAGCTTGAGGCTACTAGCAGGTTTTTCACCACGAACCTGTAGTATCTCACCTGACGAAAGCGGCACACGAACGATCTTCTCAAAACAAACTACCTCTGCGCGATGCTTGGCTAACCAATCCATACCCACAATAATGTCGAAGCTCCCAAGTTGCATAGGCGTGAGGTCAATAGGAAAAAGATGGTCGTTGAGGTTCAACTGGCAGTTGCGAAGAACAGAATCAAGAACAATGGGTTCACCATTCGCAACTTCTACTGTCAAAGGCTTACCTAGTTTCGTTCTAGACACGGGAAGCAAAGGCTCAAAAGATAACGACACAAAACTCTTATCGGCCCCTGAATCAAAAAGAACAGATGCAGGTTGATTATTAACTAAGAACGTACCGTTTACCATCTCGTTGTCTGCTTGCGCCTCAACAGCATTCATATTAAAAGCTCGTCCACGAGCCTGAGCCTGAACTGGATTTGCATTAACCAGCCTTGGACACTGGTTTCGATAATGGGTCAGGTCTCCGCAATTAAAGCACGAGCCAGGAGGATAGTGAGGTCGTGCAGCTTGTGCTTGCTGTTGAACAGGTAGTTGAGCTCCCTGTTGGGCTGGATTTCTAGCAGAACGACAAACCTCTGCCAGATGACCCGATTTTCCACAATTGGTACAGAAACGACACGGGAGTTGCTGTTGATGGTGACTATTGCACCTATTGCATAAAGGTGCATTCCCTTCATACCGCTTCTTTGCGGGAGGCTGCGCTGGCTGATTGGGAACCGCATTTTTCTGTTGGGCAGTGATGGCAAAATTTTGGGAAGCCTTTCGCTTCCTGGAGCCCTTTGATGAGCCAGAATCCTTCCCCTTCTTACCTTTCTTGCTATCCCCTTTGTCAGAAGCCTGATTCTTGCCCTTGTCACCCTTCCTATGCAATTTACCCTTTCTGATCTGCGATTCTGTCAACGTTGCAGATAGTTCGATTGCCTGACGAACAGTGGTAGGTTTACTACCAGTAACGATGTCTTGCACAGAGTCAGGTAGACCATCGATGTATCTTTCGATAGCCTTGTCAAGTGGGGTGACCATTGTTGGGCATAACAAACTCAACTCTTCATATCTATCAGTATATGCCCGGTGCTCACCACTAACCTGTTTCAGATCGTCAAACTCCCTTTCCATCTTTCGTAGCTCATGACGAGGACAAAACTCACTCATCATGAGAGTCCTCAATTCAGCCCATGTTTGCGCTAAAGCGACTTCAGCACCTCGATCTCTCATAACCCCGTTCCACCATGTTAACGCCCTCTTCTGAAAAACACTAGAAGCAAACTCCACTTTGCGATTATCAGGACACTGAACATGACGGAAAGTATTCTCAATGCTCTCAAACCATTGAAGGAGCCCAGTTGCCCCCTCAGTACCACTGAACTTGAGTGGTTTAGCCGAATTGAAGCTCTTGAAGTTACAAGGAGCGTTCTGATTGATGTTGGCTTGGTTAAACTGAGCAATAAGATTCGGGAACGCAGCAGCCATATGCTGTGCGATGATTTCTGCCAGTTCGGCATTGAGTAGCTGATTTTCGCGTCGAGGAGGCATGCTAAAAAGAGGAAAACATGAGAGGAAACGAGTGAGATGATTAGATGAAAAGAACGAGACGAAACAAAATCAACAAAGCAAGGATGGTGGTCATTTGTCCGTATCACAAAGCAAACAAACGACACACAGTGACTAATCGAAGTAAATGGGCTCATAAATAATGCTTAGCGAAGACATGCTTGCCTATAAGTGAACACTCACCCCAGGAGTTCCCAGGTAAGAGTGACTGGTCCGATTATGTGGATTTGTACGAACACTCTAGCCTTAGACAGAAAACCCAGGGTACAGGCATTCACCCTTCCAGTTTGCACGTGTTCACACTATTTAGAACCCAAAACTTTGACGAGATTTTGAAAACTTGGAAAACAAAGGAATCATTCAAAAACAATTGATAAAGTTTCAAAATCAAATTGAAAAACCAAAAGGGTTCAAAACCATATAAGAAATCATTTGAAAATAGAAGATTGTTTTTCAAAAATCATTTTAGGAAAACTGGGTTCTTGTTTTGGTGATCACCTAAGGATAGGTGAAGTGCATGTTTTAAGATCTAAACACAAGACAACTTGTGTTGGGGTCCTAGAAAGGTTATAGTCTAGGTCAAAGCATTACTAATAACCTAATTCCCGATAACCATTGGCTCTGATACCAACTCTTCTGTCACACCCCGACCACGTAAAACATCAAATCGTGGCGGAAACGTCGGGGAGTGTTGTAACAGAATTATTGTTCCACAACCAAGGTAATTTAAATAATATTTTATTCATCACCTAAGGGTGGAATACATTGTTTCAAATGAGAACCCACAAGTTACATTGTCTTAAAATAAAAAGAAACAAAGTACATAACAAGTTTTAACTAGTCTAGATCCATTTTATCGTCACTAAGGCCCAAGTCCACCCTAGTGTATCACGATCATCCTATGCATTTGCTCCTGAAACACATGTGAAAATAGGTACGCCAGCATAAAAATGCCTGTGAGATACATAGGTTTTGTGAAAATAGGATCCATGACTTAGGTTTTAGAAAAAAACGTTTAATAAAATGTAGTCATGAACCTTGTTGATTGTATTGTTTGTAAATCATTTGAAAAACGATGGTAGTTATGTATTTTTGAAAGAATAATGTATGGTTAAATGAATAACCAAGTAAAATAAGTTGTATAAAACAAGTTGTTTGTAAAACAATGTATTGTGAAAAATATGTTATATAGCTAAACTGAAATGATTTAAGCAACGCTGCGATGCGTAATATCATACAATCACTTATATATAGGAAGTACCAGCGGCGTATCCACCATGTTTGTATCATATTACACACGCCTCGTTACTTAAATCACTTACCCAAACAAACCACCAATGTAAACATGTTTATGTTTAACCAAATGTCAAAATGTTTATGTCAATGTCAATCATGTCATGTGTAAACAAAATGTCATGTATGGTAAGTGAAATATGTATCAACTAAACCATAGGTGAAAATGCACAAAACAAAATATTGAAGTAAAACTCAGTTTAAATCAACGTTATGTTTTGTGGAGATGCATGCTATACTGAATACAAACATTTATGCGGTATTGTGAAAATGCATACATTCAAGCCTTGTGACTGTGGTGATAAACCTTTAAACAAATTAAAGGTCTATCGGTTTTTATGTTTAAATCGAATTCGGTCATTCCTTTCATCCAAACATACCCAGGATGTCAGGAACGGGAGTTGTCAATTCCTATGGTACCACTACCTACTAACGAGCGGCGTGATCAAAGTTAATGAATGTATATTGTCCCACTTAAACAAACCAAATGTCATAACCAAAATATAAACATGTGAAAACAATGCACTAAGTATGTAATCAAATGTACACACATAGCGTGAAATATCATGTAAAACAAATGTATTAAGTATGATGAACATACATAGCATGAATATGGTAAATCAAATGTACTAAGTATGATGAACATACATAGCATGAAAATGTCATGTAAAACAAGTGTACTAAGTACGATAAACATACATAGCATGAAAATGTCGTGTAAAACAATGTACTAATGAACATAGCAAGTATATAATGCGAAAACATGAAAGCATGAAAGTAACAAGTAGGCACATGTGTTTCACCCCAAAATGTTTAGAAAACAGTAAAAGAGGGGTCTATGTACTCACTTGAGATTGCTTAGAAGTCGTAGGATAACCACCAAGCAATGCTAGTAGATCACGGAATCAAACGGCACCTATATAGGTATTTACATTAATTAACGGACCTATCGGAGGATCGGGTAGTACGAGGGTTCGTATACCAAATAAGTATGGGAACTTATGTAATATGGTTTGACAAAGCCTACATACTAAAACGAAACTTATCCTAAGTGCTTTTGACCCGTTACGACCCGTTTAGGTAGCTTATGCCACTTTAACGCGTCGTTCGCGTAAAACGCGTTCGGAATGCCTAACTAGCCCTATGACAAGTTAGATATGCCTTAACATGTTCAATATAGTTGCTAAATCAGTTTAGATACCAAAGATTGTGTAATATAGGCTTAAAATGAATTTTGGCGTAAAAAGGGTATTTTGGTAATTTACCTAAGGCACATACATTACCTATCATACAACTAGTTAAACGATGTGACCATAAGGTATAACCTCGGAAGGTTATTCCCTATACAACTATGGTCACCTAAAGTGTTTGGTCGGATCCTAAAGATCAACCAAATGGGTCGGGTTCGTAAGCATAAGCGATTGATTAGATCGCTTACCTTACGACCCTTAGACAAGCACAAAACTAGAAGCGACGAGCTAAACATGCTAGAACATGTTTAGTGAAGTTAGAAAACAGGTTTGGTATTAAAACAAACGGTTTTAATACCCTAGAGTAGTTTGGTTACAAAATACGCGAGAAAATGCATTTTGGCGGAAACTACGACTCGTCACTGAGCCTAGATAACGTGGTAATCAGTAGGTATAGTCACTAGGGACTATAACCATCGTGATTACGCTCACATTATGAAGTTCAAACGAACTTCGCGTTGACCATAAACTGGTCAATGCAGAAAGTCAAACACAGCTTGACTTTAACGCTAAAATGAACGAAAAACGCGAAAGAAAACTTACAGAAGATCCCCGCAAGATTGATCTTTCCAAGTATTCTTAGGTATGAAGTGGTTACACTTCAACTTAGAGAAATCTCAGAAAAATCAAGTGGGTTTGAGTGAATGGGGTGGGGGGTATTTATAGATTTCGTAGAACCGTTAGGATCGTTCCTCGTAATCCGAGATTCAATCCTAGCCGTACACATCAAGCCCATAGTTTTAGAAAACCATGGGACATCCAAAACCAGCCCACAAGATGCAAGAAACCATGGGTAAAGGTGTGTAACAGCTGGAAATGGCTGGAAAGCACATTCTGCTGTTCTGGGGAGGCTTTACGGACCGTAAGCAGGTCCATACGGTCCGTAAGGACCCTGCAGACCAGCAATGTTTCAGTTTTGGCAGCTTTGGTCCCTGTGCGCGTATGGTCGTGTTTTGGCACTTCTAACACCCGTCAAACCCATTTTTGAGCTCTACAAGGATGTTAAAGTATAGGGAACATAAAACATACTCAAAAATATGCCGGATGTCGGTTCGTTTGGCCGTACGATTGCGTTGTTCGGTTAATTACGACGGAAGTCGTAACGGACGCAAAAACGGTCCAAATTGCGCGACGAATGGATTTTTGACAAGCCAAACACTAAAACATAATATTTTAATGCTTACATAAATTTTTGGATGTCCGGATGTATTCAGAACGTAAGTTATGCGCGAAAATGCAAACTTATGCACTTTTTGACGCTTTTAGTCCCTGAATGAGCATAAAGTTTATTTTAGCACACCGAACCCCTCAAAGCCTATTTCTAAGCTATGTAAAGGATATTTAAGGTGTGTTTAACTTATGATCATGTTCCGGAATGTTCGTTACAGTTCAAATTGGCATACTTTTCGCAGTTTGTCAATTTTAGTCCCTGTAAGCGAATTAACTGGATTTTGCCATACCAAAGCCTTCAAAACTTATTTCTAAGTTATGTAAAGGTTATTTAAGGTATGTTAAGCATAAATTGATGTTCCGGAGTATTTGTTGCATATAACTGATTAAGTTTACGCACCAGTTTGTGTATAATTCTCCAGAAAGCGATATATAGTTTGAAATCGAATAAAAGTCAACACATGAAAAACATCAAACATAAACAAACAAACATTGGGATCAAATAACTTTATTTCATTGATAACTGAACTGTTTACAATGATTACAAGCACAGATGTCACAGACACACCAAAAGTCGTACCGTCATCTCTTTGCTGAACGGAAGTTCTGAACTGAGCTCTCACAGTTTCGCATTTATTTCACACCCCGACCACGTAAAACATAAAATCGTGGCGGAAACGTCGGGGAGTGTTGTAACAGAATTATTGTTTCACAACCATGGCATACAAAGTTATGTTTTATTGATCAAACAAACGAGTTAGATTGTCTTAAAACAACTGAAATAAAGAGTACATAACATGTTTTAACTAGTCTAGCTCCATTTTATGTCACTAAGGCCCAAGTCCACCCTAGCGTGTCACGAACATCCTATGCATTTGCTCCTGAAAGACATGTGAAAATAGGTACGTCAACATAAAAATGCCTGTGAGATACATAGGTTTTGTGAAAATAGGATCCATGACTTAGGTTTTAGAAAAATGTTTAGTGAAATGCAGTCATGAACCTTGTTAATTGTGTTGTTTGTAAATCATTTGAAAAGCGATGATAGATATGTATTTTTGAAAGAATGATGTATGGTTAAATGAATAACTAAATAAAAATGAGTTTGTATAAGATAAGTTGTTTGTAAAACAATGTATTGTGAAAAATATGTTATATATATGAAGTGATTTAAACAACGTTGCGATATGTAATATCATACAAACACTTATATATAGGAAGTACCAGCGGCGTATCCACCATGCTTGTATCATATTACACACGCCTCGTTACTTAAATCATTTACCCAAACAAACCACCAATGCAAACATGTTTATGTATAACCAAATGTCAAAATGTTTATGTGAAAAACCATGTCTAATGTCAAGTGTAAATCATGAAATGTGTATAACAATGTCAAAATGTCTATGTCAAATGTCAATCATGTCATGTGTAAACAAAATGTCATGTATGGAAAATGAAATATGTATCAACTAAACCATAGGTGAAAATGCACAAAACAATGTATTGAAGTAAAACATGGTTTAAATCAATGTTATGTTTTGTGGAAATGCATGCTCTACTCAATACAAACATTTATGCGGTATTGTCAAAATGCATACATCCAAGGCTTGTGAATGTGGTGATAAACCTTTAAACAAATTAAAGGTCTATCTGTGTTATGTTTTATCGAATTCGGTCATTCCTTCCATCCAAACATACCTATGATGTCAGGAACGGGAGTTGTCAATTCCTATGGTACCATTACCTACTAACGAGCGGCGTGATCAATGTTAATGAATGTATATTGTCCCATTTAAACAAACCAAATGTCATACCAAAATGTAAGCATGTGATGTGATGTAAATGTACTAAGTATGCAACAAATGAACATACATAGCATGTGATGTAAAACAAATGTACTAAGTATGATAAACATACATAGCATGAAAAGGTAATGTAAAACAATGTACTAAGTATGCGCTAAACGAACATACATAGCATAAAATGTCATGTAAAACGATGTACTAAGTATGCACACAATGGACATACATAGCAAAAACATAATGAAATCATGTACTAATAATGTACTAATGAACATAGCAAGTATATGATGCAAAAACATGAAAAGCATGAAAGTAACAAGTAGGCACATGTGTTTCACCCCAAAACGTTTGAAAAACAGTAAAAGAGGGGACTATGCACTCACTTGAGATTGCTTAGAAGTCCTAGGATAACCACCAAGCAAGGCTAGAAGATCACGGAAACCAAACGGCACCTAATATAGGTATCTACATTAATAAACAGACCTATTCGGAGGATCGGGTAGTACGAGGGTTCGTAAACCAAATAAGTATGGGAACTTATGTAATATGATTTAACAAAGCCTACATACTAAAACGAAACTTATCCAATGTGCTTTTGACCCATTACAACCCGTTTAGGTAGCTTATGTTACTTTAACGCGTTGTCCGCGTAAAACGCGTTCGAAATGCTTTACTAGCCCTATGACAAGTAAGATATGCCTTAATCATGTTTAATATTGTTGTTAAATCAGTTTAGATACCAAAAATTATGTTACATAGGCTTAAAATGAATTTTAGCGCAAAAAGGGTATTTTGGTAATTTACCTAAGGCATAAGAACTACTTATCATACAACTACTTAAACGATGTGACCATAAGGTATAACCTCGGAAGGTTATTCCCTATACAACTATGGTCACCTAAAGTATTTGGTTGGATCCTAATGATCGACCAAATGGTTCGGGTTCGAAAGTATAAGCAATTGATTAGATCGCTTACGTTTACGACCCTAAACAAGCACAAATCTAAAAGCGACGAGCTAAACATGCTAGAACATGTTTAGTAAAGTTAGAAAACAGGTTTGGTTTTAAAACAAACGGTTTTAATACCTTAGAGTAGTTTGGTTACAAAATACGCGAGAAAACGTATTTTGGCCGAAAGTACGACTCGTCACTGAGCCTAGATAACGTGGTAATCAGTAGGTATAGTCACTAGGGACTATAACCATCGTGATTACGCTCACGTTATGAAGTTCAAACGAACTTCGCGTTGACCATAAACTGGTCAATGCAGAAAGTCAAACGCAGTTTGACTTTAACGCTAAAACGAATGAAAAACGCGAAAGAATACTTACAGAAGGTCCCTGCAAGATTCAATTCCAAGTATTCTCAGGTATGAAGTGATAACCACTCCAACTTAGAGAAAATCTCAGAATTCAAGTGAGTTGGGGGTGAAAAGGGTGGGGGTATTAATAGTTTTCCTAGAACCGTTAAGATCGTTTATCGAAAAACGTGCTTCAATCTCAACCGTCCATGTGTGCCCCTTGTTTTGGAAAACCATTAGAGCCCCTAGTATCAGTCCATAGATTATGAAATACCATTTGCAATGGGTTTTTGTGAGTGTAACAGCTGTTAACAGCTGGGTAAACTGGTTTTGTAGGTCTGGGGAGGCCTCGCGGCTCGCGTAAGGAACAGACTAAACCTTACGCGCCCCGCCTGAGTGTCACAGTTCAGCAGAAAGTTTCACAAATGACAGTTTCAGCCCCTGCATGCTTTTAAGGCCATTTCTGACATGTTTAAGGCCCGTCAAGCCAACTTTAAGGCCCTAAAATGATACCTAAACATTGTGGACATGAAACATGCTAAAAAATATGCCGGATGTCAGTTCGTTTGGTCGTACGATCGCGATGTTTGCTTAATTACGACGGAATGCGCATATGCGTGAAAGACGATCCAAATTGCGCGACGAATGGATTTTTCTCATGCCAAACACTAAAATAAAATATTTTGGTGCTTACATAAATTTTTGGATGTCCGGAAGTATTCAGAACGTAAGTTATGCGCGAAGATGCAAACTTATGCACTTTTTGACTCTTTTAGTCCCTAAATGAGCATAAAGTTTATTTTAGCACACCGAACCCCTCAAAGCCTATTTCTAAGCTATGTAAAAGATATTTATGGTGTGTTTAACTTATGATCATGTTTCAGAATGTTCGTTACAGTTCAAATCGGCATACTTTCGCAGTTTGTCAATTTTAGTCCCTGTAAGCGAATTAACTTGATTTTGCCATACCAAAGCCTTCAAAACTTATTTCTAAGTTATGTAAAGGTTATTTAAGGTATGTTAAGCATAAATTGATGTTCCAGAGTATTTGTCGTGATTAACTGATTATGTTTACGCACCAGTTTGCGTATAATTCTCCAGAAAGCGATATATAGTTTGAAATTGGATAAAAGTCAAAACAAGAAAAACATCAAACATAAACATTGGGATCAAATAACTTTATTTCATTGATAACTGAATTGTTTACAATGATTACAAGCACAGATGTCACAATTTAACCCCTTACAGATATCATCTAGGTATACTCACCTGTAAGACTGAATATTGGGATCTGGATACAAGAGTATATTCAAGAAGTGGGATACATGAATAAGTTTAAGTCATTAAAACATTAATCTCGTATCTCAAAACAATTGAACTTTGTGTGAAAATTTAAGTGGATCAATATACTGACAATCTAGGTGAATTGTTTAGAACTTAAAATGAAATGAAGCTTAATGGTGTGGGTGATTTGTCTCATAAACTGATATGATCCTCTTACACAAACTCACAAAAATATTATCTGTAAATATTTCTTTACTGCATTTCTTTTCATTCAAAAATCCAAAAAGTTTTTCAGTGTGTTTTTAGCTTAAATTTTTGAAAAATACAAAAAGATTTTTGACAATTGATGTTGAAAAGTTGATTTTCAAAATTCCAAATGTTGAACATGATGATCATTTTGAGGGGAAGTCTGTTAAATCTAAAAATGTTTGTATATTCTTCTGCAAGTGATAACAGATATTCTGGTTGTTTTGAATAGGAGAGTCTGAGTTGGTGCATACATCTTAATATTAAATTGTTATGGAATTTATTATGTGGTAGAGAATGTGCAGGAAAGCAAGTTTCCGATACCTGAGTAGAATGAGAGCCAATTTATGATCTTGGAGCTGATGATGCTAATGAACTTAAGGAATCAAGAGATCTGATCAAGAGAATTAGAAAGCTTGAGAGCAAGATCACGATTCTGATTCTGTGAAAGCCAGATTTCAATTCCAGCTCATCGAAAGGGGGAGTCTGAAGACATCTGAGGAAAGATTATTTGTTCAAAGAGAAGTGTGTTGATGCTGATAAAAGAATCGAGGTTTTGAAAGAAGCCCAACGACTGATAAAGATTGAAGATGAGAAGACTCGACACTGAAGACTTCGTCAATATTCGAGGGGGAGTCTGTTAGTGCACTACGTTTATCGACTTCGTCTTGTATCGAGTGTTACACTAGATTGTTAGATCAGGGCACGTTGTTCGAGATATTAAAATTAGAGGTGATTTCGCTTGAGACATGTGATTCCGCTTGAATGTGACATGTACCATGTCAAGCGAAACCAGATTTGTTAATTCTGCTTGAAATGGCATGTGCCACCTTCAAGCGTAATTAGAACTCTATAAATAGCAGTTCAAGCGAGATCATATGTAACTGTTCGTGATTTGGATACTGAGGTGCTGCCGGTTTGTCTAGTGGTTGTAATCAGTGTTAATTCAATCAGAAAGAAGTTTAAAGTGATTTGCAAGCTGTTTCGAAGTCTATTTCTCTGTTTCCGCCTTTGAAATAGATTAAAAGTCCTCTGAACGACTTGTTCGGGTTACAAAACGATCCTACAATAAAGAGCAAACACATTACCGAGGTAACATGAATGGGTAGGGTTACAAAGGTCGTTTAGATATCATTCCGTAGGGTTAAGATGGACAGGTTTTTATAATGCTTCATGAAGACATGCTTTAGCCTATAAGTGGACACTCACCCTAAGAGTTCCCAGGTAAGAGTGACTGGTCCGATAATGTGGATTTGTATGAACACTCTAGCCTTAGACAGAAAACTCGGGGTACAGGCATCCACCTTTCCAGATTGCATGTGTTCACATTATTAAAACCCAAGATTTCGATGAAAAACGTTTGAAGAAAACATCTGAGAAATCTTTTGATACAAATCGTTTGAGATAAAACATGTTGTGAAATATTTGGACAAAAACATTTGAGAAAACATTTTGAAAAAATATTTTAATGAAAACATTTTGAGAAAAATATTTAAGAAAACATTTTGGAAAATATTTTAATGAAAATAGTTTGAGAAAACATTTTGAAGAATACCACAAGGCATAAAGCCGAAGGTTCAGGACAAATCATCTAAGGTTAGATGATTCGTAAATCATAGAGCAGTTGTGGCACGAATAAGGATGAGGATTAGGAAAGAGTTCCTAAGTCTACTCACATTTGGGTCCAAGGAAGGTTATAGACTAGGTTCAAGGCATGCTAATAACCTAATTCCCTATAACCAGTGCTCTGATACCAATCTGTAACACCCCAATCGCGTAATATAACAACACGCAGCGGAAATATCGGGGAGTCACGTTACAAATTGCTCACAACTACTGGTACTAAATTTGTTTCAATATCATTAACACTGTTTTACAAACAAAGAATACATGTAATTGTTCTTTTTAGAAGTCTAAGGCCCGTATGCAGTCCTATGCGTTGCATGCTTGAACAGTCGAAAACCTGAAACATATGCGAAAACAGTCAGCATAAAAATGCCGGCGAATACATAGGTTTTATTAGCCAAATAAATGGAAAAACATTTGGTATTTATCTTAATTGTGAAAAACTCGTGACAAAATGGGTTTGTATATGGCAATATGATATTTACTAAGTCATTTTATGCCTTATATTGAAATCTTGATCTAACCATTGTAAAAACTTGTTAATGTGTTATTAGGAATCCAATCAAGGATTAATAATAGCTGTTTTGAAATAAATCAAACTTATATAAGTATTATATAAATCAAATCAATGAGTTACGATAATACTTCATATATCTTTCTAGGAATCTAACATATAAAAATATGGGAGATTCTACAAAGATTATGATAACCAAACATTGAAACAATTGTACACAAAATCCTAAAGTGATCCAGATAACGCTACAAGAATAATAAAATAAGAACACTTATATATAGGAAGTACCAACGGCGTATCCACCATGTTCTTATTTTATTATACCTGTTTCGTTATCTAAATCACAACTACCACATAACATATAAATTGTCAACTTGTACCAAGTTTGTAAACACGTATTGAAGCACACAATGAATCCAATCAAGGACTTCAATATTAGTACTTTAAACATCCTACAAGAATCAATCTATGAAAATAGATAGATGCTATAAGGATTTGGGTTCTATCACATTGTCTAATCTAACATGCATTAAAGTACATCATGAATCCAACCAAGGGCTCCGATATTAGTACTTTAAATATCCTACAAGAATCAGTCTATGAAGATAGATAGATGCTATAAGGATTTGGGTTCTATCACATTATCTAATCTAACATGAATTAAAGTACATAATGAATCCAATCAAGGACTCTCTTATTAGTATTCTAAACATCCCATATAAGTCTAACTATGAAGATAGATAGATACTACAGGGATCCTGGGTTCTTGACATATTGAATCAAAACAATCCTAAATCCTAATGGTGATTCAGGATAACGCCACGAAAGGTAATACAACAAGCACACTTATATATAGGAAGTACCAGCGGCGTATCCACCATGTGCTTATTGTATTATCTAGTTTCGTTATCTAAATCACCAACTATCTACACAAAAACCAACCATCGAGTTGTAAAGTACTTCTTAAAAACTTTACTATAAAGATAGGAAGATCTAAGAATGTACTTCAAAATATCCTATATGAATCTAACTATGAAGATAGGTAGAACACTTAAGGATAAAACATAACATTTGCATAATCGGAAATAAACACATAAAAGCACTTAGTTAACACACATATGCCATACATTTTGAAAACAGATCGATTACACAAATGAATCACCCCAAAACATTTGAAAACAGTAAAAGAGGGGAACTATGTACTCGCCTGGGGTTGCGTATATCCCCGGTACAAAAGGTATTGTCACACCCTGACTTTTGCGGAAGCGTGGTTATTTGGTGTGACTTCTTAATACCACAGCAATCAATCATAACAACGCTATATGATAAAACCAAAAGATTTTCACCCATTAATAAGGTTTAGAAAATACCACAATACCATTTTCTTGAAAACATTGACGGCAATTAGTTACAATCCATAAGATGTTCAAATGAGTTCCCATGGACTCAACAAAAGACTTTAAATAATCCTGAGTTTAGAAACATATATCCCGTCCAGGAATAGGATACATCTTTTAAACTCTACGACCATAGATGACATCCTTTATTTAACACGCAGCTTGTAGACACATGCATACACCTGCTAGAACCGTTTAGTTCCCTGAAATACATGTAGTTTGAAAAATCAACAAAAGTTGAGCGAGTTCATGTGTATATGTGTATGAATAAACCTTCGAAATATATCTGTATGTATGAAAGTCCCTGGTATGTAGCAATAAGGAAAAAAGAGATCACCAATTGTTTGCAAGGCCACTGATATGTGTGAAGTGATGTAGGAAGACTCAAACCTAGCAGATTTCACCGGTAAGACATAGTCACCTCATGGTCCACCCAGCGGACTCAGGAGTGGGGCTCGCTACACCCGAATAGATCTATCACTCATGTCCCTCGGTCCTACGACGAGGATTAATGGCCTTAAGTATCCACCTACCCACTCACATGATCTAAGTAGTAACCCTTCTTAAGCTAACCATACCATGTATAAAATGTCTGTAATAATTGTAACATATATTTCACCCCCGAAGTATAAATCTGAAAACAGCTAAGAGAAAAGGGGTGGGGGGACATGAACTCACTGTAGTGTGTCTTCTGTGCTCGTAACCCAAGTCTCCTCAGCAAATACGACTCCTACAATATACTAGGGTCTATTAGACAAACGGGTCGTGCCTTGCCTTTGTATTTACGTTTTTGAGTTACCTTTCAAAGTGTCTTCAATTTTTTTGTAATAATACTTCTCAAGTATTGTTATTCGTATTTCCTTCCCAAGGATGGGCGTACTTCATACTTGTGTATTCGTATTCTTGTATTGGTATATCTTGCCATGTATTGGCGTCGTATTCCGGTTTGTACATATTTTCTTAATAAGTATCCCATATATATTTCCAAAACAATACAGTTTCAAATCTAGTTCAGAGAATATATAAACTTATCTTGTCCAAAAATACTGTATCTCCTGAAAATATATTTTAACCTCCCAAAAATAACATATTTTCCCCTTGTCCAACAATATGATATATTTTGAAATAAAGTCATTCTATCATGTCCAAAATAATATTCACCAAAAATTTATTGTAACGGTATTTTTCGGAATATTCTATAAGTTACGTTTTATCGTTTGGCTTCATAATATTAAGTGTGTAACTTAAATATTTCTTCCGTGAGATTTTTTTGGTATTGTTTTGGAGTTGCAATTCCCATGGTATTTTGTTAAGATATATTATTTTATCCTAAAATAATATAACTAGTTCACAATTCGTAAAAATATTCACACAAGCGTCTTATTATAAAAAATATATATTCTAAATATATATATTTACCCATTTTTATTTACGAAAACCAACCTCTGACACTTGGTATTTTGTTACAAAAATTATGGCGAGGTTTACATTTGTAAAACATAGTTTAAAATACACAAGTAACTCTTGTCTAGAAAATATTTTCTAAGTGTTTAGAATTTTTAGAAAATTTTGCCATAGTTTCCCCTAAAAATGGAGGTGTCCATGCTATTAAGCATATCATTTTCTTTTCAAAATCAATCAACAATCAATCCTTAAACAATTTTACGTCACCAAGAGCAAAAACTATATGCGTTTCATATTAATCATGAACTTGATATATCACAAAAACGCGTAGTAACTTGGTAAAGCGTTTAGTGGCCTTAGTTACCTTCCAAAGTGTATTCACTTCTTTAAAAATCATTTCCTTGAAAGAGTTAAGTGTTTACAACTTGTAAACAATTTTTACAAAAATTAATCTTTTGAACTCTTCTTGTAAATAAAGTGTTCCTTCACTTATTTTATTTCCAAAAATGGTGTAAGTGTATGTAAAAGTCATGATTTTCCAAAAATCGACTCTCTAACTTGGTTTATTTAGAAAAGTCTTTTGTAAAACTCAGATCTACATGATCATCAACCTACTTGTTTAATTATATTTCAAGAAAATCATTTTTCTTTCAAGTTCATGTTTAAAGTAGAAGGTGATCATTTCATATAATCCCCTTATCACCTTCTAATCTTATTAAATCTTGTTTCTGAACATCATTTAACAACCTCCATATGGTGATTAACATCACATAACCAAGAATCAAGAAGAACTTAACTACATATTCACAACAACATCCTACTAACAATACTTCATTATGTTTCATCTTTATGTAAAGCTTTATGTTCATGTTTCTTGTTTAAACCTTTTAGTGTTCTTGTCATATTCATCATACTACATCTTTTAACTACTCAAAATAGAAGTAAACAAAGGTTAAATAAGGACTTACAACTAGCTCAAAGGCTAGGGAAGAACTCTAGTGAAAAAGATGATGAAATGTGGTGTGAAAAAGCAAGAAATGAAGTTCCTTGATGATCCACAAGCTACAATCTTCACAAAGCACCTCTTAACACATGTATGGAGCTTAAAAATGGAAGAATATGGTGGTGTTAAGGTGGTGATGGTAGCGGTTATGGTGAGAGCCGAGAGGGAGAAGGAGAGATGTGAGAAGATGGTGTGATCTTGTGAATGTGAGAGAATGATATGGAAATCTAATGTGCCATATTTATATTCTTCCTTTCAATATTTTGTCTAAACATACAAGCAACAATCTAATATAAAATACAACAAATCTAGGAAGTATGTTGGTGAATTTTGTGGGTCCCATTGGTGACCGTGAATGGGTAATGGGGGGGGGGGTTAGATGTAATATTTTGATGATATTTGGTAAATATTAGTTCAAGTTCAAGTAATAAGTTACATGTATTAGTTAGTAGGTTTCTAGTGGGTGTTATGGTGTTCGGGGATCATGATAGCCAAGAAATAATAAAACAATGTATTTGGCAAAATTTTGGTGCTCCGGTAATGTCCGATTGTTCGGTTAGATACCGTTCCATTAAAGTGCTTAATTATCCCGAAAAGTGTCTTCTATATATATTTTTGTGTCACATTTAATTCCCGACACTTAGGAAAGCATACGGGACCATTCTGCCAAAATTTTGCACATTACTAGCTTGTTAAATGCTGAATTTCTAATAAATAATGCAGAATTCTGCATTATTAGTGGGTTTTAGGCACTTCCCGGTACTCTAACTATCACCTAGTGACGCAGTTTTATGGTCCTCACTTCCCTACACTCCATACTAGTGTAGTACCTTGTCTCTGGCCCTTACGGGGTCTCAAAACATTGCCTGTCTATGTGCTGGCGTTGTCAGCATGTTTCTGAGTTATCCGCTAACTGTGCTAACTGTGCTTTGTGTATCAAGTATGTCACCAAAGTTTGTATCCAGTAAATGGAGTGACAGTATGAAATGTGATGCATATGTATGTATGTAACAGAAATCAGAACGCAGTTCAAGTCATTAATTGTAATTCAGCACAGTCATTAAGCACAAATCATTATTTAATAATTGTACGGAAGCATGCAAATTTGACAGTTGTCACATTCTCCCCCCGTTAAGAAAATTTCATCCTCGAAATTTGTACTACCTTTACTCCTTATGGTTACATCACACGTGTATGTATATGAATAATACCGAGGTAGATAATCACCAAACCGAATCAAACCTTACTCACATCAAGTGTGTCCAAGAATATATAACAACCCGAACCCTATGGTTAAATAGTATGTGCTTTTAGCATTAGATGTCAAAGGACACGAAATGTATAGATGTAGAATTTAGTGTTACTTAGTTAACAGGGGTGTACTAAAGGGGTTTCGACCGATGGATTCTCAAACAATCAGTCACAATATGCAAACAAGTTTTCACAACCCATAGCATCCGCTATATGAATTCATAATCAACAACTCGAATGTGATGGTAACATAAAAAAATGGCCTGTCAACTTTCGGTTAGATGAATGGTAAGGTCTAGTGTGTTGACATTCTTGAATTGCGAAAATATGCAAATGAAATACAAGCAAAACTGGTGTATCATTGTCTTAATTCGTAGTTGCATTGGGAATGTTTAAATGACAGGTCAAACAAAAGTATATGTCGTTTTTTGTGAAACAATTGACCTTGATTAGCACAAGCTAATGACACCACAAGGTGTCGTAATGACGAGATTCAATAATAGTGGTGACTGAACAAGTTCACCGTGCCTGAAATCAAATGAAAGTGTACTGAGACAATCTGAAGATTTTATTTACACTATGTCATAGGGCCTTCAATTGGATACGGAACATCAAAGAGCCACTGTTTTTGATCGAAGGTGAAAAGTATTAGGTATCGCGAGGTATTCGATTGACAATGAAAGAATCGTTAGGAGGTACATTGTGCTTATGAAATAAATCTATGTACCATTGCCTTAACACACAACTGTGTTAGGACTGCTTTAATCGTGATAAACAAAATGGATTTAGTGCAAGTCAATAGATAATCAAATCCGTGTATGAGGTGCGTAACAAACTTAGCGCAAGCTTCCATTCTGTGAAAGTATCACCGCAAGGTATCGAAACCAATCAAACGATTTAGTGGAGTCGTAGACCAACCAAGTCTACTACGACACGAAATGAGAGAACCTTTGCAAGAATATTTGAATGTGATGTTCTCAATACATCACATGGCGTCTACGATCAAACATGTGAAATGGATAAGTTCAAGAAATTGAACTTAGTTTTAGTGTAATCCGACAATAAATGTATGTATCAACAAAGGAATCTCGGCATGGTAACAAAAATAAACCATGAATGTAACTTGAAATAAAAGAAGTTTCAAGAGAGTGTGTTGACTTGATAGCAAAAGAGCCAACAATTACTATAATGTAGGTCATTCAAATCATAAATCAATAGCTAGCTTTTAGCAAAATAATATTTGAACTTTAATGAAGCGTTTATTCGAAATGAAACCACATGCATTGTTGATGCATGGAATGTCTGTTGACTACGTCTGCATTACGTCTTAGGTCAAGATAGGTCAACATAGGAGCTAGAATGTCAAAATTAGGTTGTATGTTGATAGTTTCGCTTATTTGTACATATGTTGAATTAGTTCCGCTTATGTGTCAAACAAAGGTTTCGCTTATATGGTAAAGTGGTAGTTTCGCTTATCTGTCATGACGAATAAGCGAAACCCTAGGGACTATATAAGGCACTTATGAGCGAAACCTTGTGATTCATGCATGTACGTTGAAGCGAAACTGTTGAGAGCATTTGGTACTAAAACTCTGTCAATTTGTAATCAGAATGCAATAAAAGAAAAGGAATTGAAAAGGAAAAGCTGTGTTACTTCGCATATATTGATTCCGCCTTTATACGTGAAGATGAACTATCTCAACTGACTGTTTAGGGTCGGAACTCTATACTCTAGAGGGGCTATGGAGAGGCGCACAACTGTGCTTCCTCGCTTCACCAATAAAATGATTCCTGGTTGAAGGGCGCGCTACATGTGACACCTGTGTCACTGTGACCGTCGAACAAGTGCCAAACCAATGAAAATTTTGTGTTTCATATTTGGGATTTGTGAAAATATGTCTATCATTTGCACATATCAATTCTTGTTCGATTTCGGGCTTTAAATCGCTTTCTCGAAGGTTATATGCGATCTGATGCGTAAATATAACCAGTTTAATGCAACAAACACTCTGGAA
Source organism: Helianthus annuus (assembly GCF_002127325.2). Taxonomy (NCBI): domain Eukaryota; kingdom Viridiplantae; phylum Streptophyta; class Magnoliopsida; order Asterales; family Asteraceae; genus Helianthus; species Helianthus annuus. The sequence continues at coordinate 123,266,526 of NC_035436.2, forward strand.
TAGTGACATAGGCTTAACATACCTTAAATGACCTTTACATAACTTAGAAATAAGTTTTGGATGGTTTGGTATGCTGAAATCAAGTTTATTCGCTTACAGGGACTAAATTCGACAAACTGCGAAAGTATGCCGATTTGTACTGTAATGAACAATCCGGAACTTGACCATAAGTTAAACACACCTTAAATATCCTTTACATAGCTTAGAAATAGGCTTTGAGGGGTTCGGTGTGCTAAAATAAACTTTATGCTCATTCAGGGACTAAAAGCGTCAAAAAGTGCACAAGTTTGCATTTTCGCGCATATCTTACGTTCTGAAAATATCCGGACATCCAAAAATTTAAGTATCATTAAAATATTATATTTTAGTGATTGGCATGATAAAATTCCATTCGTCGCTCAATTTGGATCGTTTTTGCGTTCGTTACGACTTCCGTCGTAATTAACCGAACAACGCAACCGTACGACCAAACGAACCGACATCCGAGATATTTTTGAGAATATTTTAAGTTCCCTATACCTTAACTTCATTTTAGAGCTTTGAAAAGAGGTTAACGGGGCTTAAACGTGCCAAAAATGGACTCGAATGCATGCAAGGGCCAAAACTGTCAAAAGTGAAACTTGCTGGTCTGCAGGTTCCTTACGGATCGTATGGACCATAGCTTACGGTCCGTAAGCCAGTGCCAGCGACCAGAATCTTGTTTCAGCAACTGTTTGATAGTTTAGGGGCTGTTAATGCAAACTCTTTGTGTGGTGACCAAGTTAACACTTCTCCAAGGCATGCTAGCTGTCCCTAAACACTTGTATGGCTAGGATTTAATGCTTAATGACCAAGCAAAACACTTGCGATGATCTTGTTCATCCTCCACAACTATAATAGCTTGCCAAACTGCTTTGTTCATTGCTCATTCCTCATTCTCTTCTCTACAAATCTGATTTGGAGAGCTCCCAAGAGTTTGGAGCTTTCTAATATCATTTGGGAACTTGGTTTTTCTTGTAGAAAAGATAGCAAGGACCCTTAGTAAGCATTCTTTCATTCTTTTATTGCTTACTAGTTTAAATAGTCAAACAAGTGTTTGACTTTCGGTTTTGACCATTAATTGGTCAAGTCAAAGTTCAATTGAACTTTGAAACGTGATTGTAATCACGATAGTTATAATCCTTCATGATTATAGCTGCTGATTACCACGTTAGCTAGTTGTAGTGTCGAGTCAAAGTTTCGGTCAAAATGCGTTTTAGCACGCATTTTGCAACGGAACTACTTTAGGGTATCAAAACACTTTGTTTTAATACCAAATCAGTAGGTTAAACATGTTTTGACATGTTTAACTCGACACTATTAGTTTAGTGCTTGTTTAGGGTCGTAAGGTAAGCGGTCTAAACAACCGCTTAGACTTCCGAACCACACCCGTTTGGTCGATCTTTAGGATCCGACCAAGCTTAGTTAGTGATCATAGTTGCATAGGGAATAACCACTGAGGTTATACCTTATGATCACATAGGATTGGTTAGTCATTTGCTAGTTAGCTTGTATGCCCATAGGAAATGACCAAAACGCCCTTTTGAAGCTAAAATCCGTATTTCGCCTATGTGAACATATTTTTGACATATAATCTGATCTAGTAACATGTTTAGGGATAATTGGGAATGTAAGACTTGGCATAGCACATAGTTAACCATCCGAACATAGTTTTACGCTAACGACGCCTTATAGTAGCTTATGTTACCATAATGTGTCGAAACGGGTCAAAAGCACTTAGGTAGACTTTCCAATCAGAATGTAAGGTCTATTAAATCATACCATATGAGTTTAATTAATCGTTTGATTTATAGAACCTCATTCTATCCTATCTCCCGATTTAGGTCCGGTTATTTACATAGTTACCTATATAGGGTGCCGTTTGATTCCCTGATCACTCTAGCTTTGCTTGGTTGTTGTTCAAGACTTCTAAGCACCCTCAGGTGAGTACATAGTCCCCTCTTTTACTGTTTTCAAACTATTTTGGGGTGGAACACACGTGCCTACTTGATACTTTCATGTTTCCCATGTTTTTATATCATATACTTACTATGTTCAATAGTACACTATTAGTACACGATTTCATTATGTTTTGCTATGTATGTTCACTTAACATGCTAGCACATTGATTTCCATATACTACATTTTGTCGCATATGCTCATCCAGCATATGGACACATTGTTTTACATTTTGAACTGTTGTAATCATTTGATCATTTGAACCGTTGTAACCATTTGATCATGTGAACCGTTTGTAACCATTCGACTATGTGAACCATTAGTAACCGTTGATTATGTGAACCGTTTGTAACAGTTGACTAGATGAACCGTTAGACTATGTGAACCGTTGTGACTACTTGACTATATGAACCGTTATGACTACTTTACTATATGAACCGTTTGTGACTACTTGACTATGTGAACCGATTGTAACCGTTGATTGACATGAACCGTTGAAACTTGTTTCAACCGTTGGGTTAGGGAAGTGATTAGGTAACGGGGCGGGTATAATGTGTTAAAAGCATGGTGGATACGCCCCTGGTACTTCCTATATATATAAGTGCTTTTAATACATTATATATCGTTGCGTTATCTAGATCACTTGGGCAATGGTAAACAAAACAAAGTTGTAATACAAGGTTTTTCCAACAATATATTACACTATCCGAGTTTTTATTCCAAAAACGATTTACAAATCTGGATTTAATTAAACAAATGTTTTGGAGTTAAGAGTCATGGCTACGAGATTTTATAAACTGTAACCAATTTGATTTGAGTTGGTTAATTGTGTCGCAATACTATACTTTTCAAAACAAGGTTTTTGAATAAGTATTGCAACATGTAAAACGAGCCATGAATCTGAAACTCATACAAAACCTATGTACTCACCGGCATTTTTATGCTTACGTACCTATTTTCACATGTGTTTCAGGTACAATAGTTGATGATGCTTGATGATGATATTGGTGTATTCTCACATAGGAATGGACAAGGCCTTAGCGACTTTAAAACTTAGAGGATAATAGTTGTATTTATCTAATTTGTATCAAAACATTTAATTCAATAATTCAATAAAACGAAACTATTTATTCCATGGTTGTGAAACAATGATTCTGTTACAACACTCCCCGACGTTTCCGCCACGTTTTGTTGTTTTACGTGGTCGGGGTGTGACAGAAAAGTTGGTATCAGAGCTCATGGTTATAGGGAATTAGGTTATTAGTAATGCTTTGACCTAGACTATAACCTTCCTAGGACCCTAACGCGAGTTTACTTGCGTTTAGTCATAAAACAATACCGTCACCTATCCTTAGGTGATAACCACAACGAGAACATAATAACGAATCCGCTTTGAAAATTAATCATCTGTTCTTGGATGATTGATTACTAGGTTTTGAACCTTCTGTTATAAGGTTTTGAACCCTCTGTTATATGGTTTTGAACCCTTCCGGTTTGATTCATCCTTGGCTTTGTGCCTTTTGAGTTTTCAAAATCTCGTCAAAGTTTGGGTCTAAATAATGTGAAAACGTGCGAACTGGAATAGTGAATGCCTGTACCCTGAGTTTTCTGTCTAAGGCTAGAGTGTTCGTACAATTCCGCAGTATCGGACCAGTCACTCTTACCTGGGAACTCTTGGGGTGAGTGTTCACTTATAGGCGAGCATGTCTTCAGTGATACATTATATTGACCTATTTACTTTGATTTGTCACAGTGTCGTTTGTTTGTTTTAATTAACGAACAAATGATCACAATCCTTATGCCTTGTTGATATTCTTAACATTCTGTTTTGAATATCCAATAACATCTCACTCGTTTTTCCCTCATGTTTCCTTTGCTCTTTTAGAATATGCCTCCTCGACGTGATCAAGCTCAGGATGCCGCTTTGGCAGCTTTAATCAATCAGCAAATCGTTGTTGTACTCCCGAACCTTATCACCCAGATAAATCAGGCAAACAATAACAATAACAATGTTCAGTGCACCTTTAAGACATTCAACTCAGCTAAGCCATCAAAGTTTTCTGGGTCCCAAGGAGCGACTGCACTTCTGCAGTGGTTCGAGAGTTTAGAGAGCACCTTCAGACATGTTCAATGTCCAAACGAGCGAAAGTTAGATTTCACATCTAGTGTCTTTGAGAAACGAGCTTTGACGTGGTGGAACGGTGTGGTGAGAGATAGGGGTGCCGATGTGGCACTGGCTCAAACGTGGGAAGAGCTTCGAGCTCTGATGATGAAGGAATTCTGTCCTTGTCATGAGATCAGGGTCTTGGAAAGGGAATTTGATGATCTTAAGCAAGTCAGCGGTGAGCATCGAGCCTACACGGACCGTTATGAGGAATTAAGTCTGTTATGCCCAAACATGGTTACGCCTTTGGATAAGGCAATCGAAAAGTACATCGATAGCCTCCCTGCCTCAGTACAGGACATTGTGACTGGTAGTAATCCCACTATAGTTAGACAGGCCATTGAGCTATCCGCTACCTTGACTGAATCTCAGATCAGGAAAGTTAAACTTTTCCGAAAAAGTGACAAGAAACCGGTTGAGGAATCGAAACCAAGGGATGAACAGACTGAATCCTCCAAGAAGTCAAAGAAGCGAAAGGCTTCTCAGAACTTCGCCGTGGTTGCTCACAATGATCAAGCCATTCCCAACCAACCAGCTCAACCCCCTGCTAGGAAGCCCTACAACGGAACTGCACCTTTGTGCAACCAATGTAGCCTACATCATCATGCTGGGATGAAGTGCCGCACATGCCAAGTTTGTGGACTCATAGGCCATACAACAAGAGTTTGCCCAGCTGCAGCTGCACCAAATCAAGCTGGCAACAATCCTGCTCAAGGTCGTTTTCCACCAGGTTCTTGTTTCAACTGTGGCGAGATGGGCCATTTCCGAAGAAATTGCCCAAGTCTTCCTAATGCAAATCCAGCGCAGGGATGAGCATCTGACCGGCAGAAAGACAACACTGTTTGGAAATAATCAATCTTTTTGTATTATTTTCTTTTGTTGTCAAGGTCTAAGAAACAGTTGTTGTTGTTTATAAATAAAGCTTTTTATTTTACATCGCAATATATTGTTCTGGTTGCATGTATAAACAACATATCCCCTACAACACCGACAATCAAGGAGTCGCATTCCTTGAAGAACAGACCTACCCCCAAATTTCTTCCATTTCATGATCTCTTACGTTTTCCACGACAATCCTAAGTACCTGTTTTCCTCCAAGGAAACAAAGTACAAGGCGCAAGTTACAACTCTGGACGAATACCCAATCCTTGATAGGATACCTAAGGGTATTTCCGTAAGTCCTTAATTGTTGTATACCTTAATTCGAATATAGTGATCCCTAGTAATCAAAAGTCGATTTTTGGAGGATCATTCTATCTTTTCAGATAAGATGCTTCAGGACGTCGAGGCCCATCGACTAGGTTCCTGGTATACCTTAAATACCCATGTTCAAATCAACGTCAAGTTAATAGTAACCAATAACAAGATAATAATCCAAGAGAAACATTTATGTGCCTATGTGTTTATATGTTAACCCAATCAATGATGTCTCAAGCTTGTTGTAATTCAATCCCTTTCACATCACAAAACAAACTGTGCGGACTGTGCAAGGAATTACGTAATTATGGAGGCCTACATAATTATGGAATTTAGTGCACAGAAACCACATCGAGTTTTGTCATGAGCCTTGAGTGAACCCTGTTCATTTCTAATTCTGATGAAGCATCCGTTGAAGAAAAATGAACTAGCTATTCATTTTTCACTTCTGAAAGAATATCCGTTGATGGAAATGAATATCCGTTTGTTTAATCCTTCATTTCCAATTCTGATGAAGCATCCGTTGAAGAAAAATGAACAAGCTATTCATTTTTCACTTTTGAAAGAATATCCGTTGATGGAAATGAATATCTGTTTGTTTAATCCTTCATTTCCGTTCTGATGAAGAATCCGTTGAGGAAAATGGATCATCCATTCATTTTCGCTTCTGAAGAATATCCGTTGATGGAAATGAATATCCGTTTGTTTAATCCTTCATTTCCGTTCTGATGAAGATTCCGTTGAGGAAAATGGATTATCCATTCATTTTCGCTTCTGAGGAATATCCGTTGATGGAAATGAATATCCGTTTGTTTAATCCTTCATTTCCGTTCTAATGAAGAATCCGTTGAGGAAAATGGATTATCCATTCATTTTTGCTTCTGAAGAATATCCGTTGATGGAAATGAATATCCGTTTGTTTAATCCCTCATTTCCGTTCTGATGAAGAATCCGTTGAGGAAAATGGATCATCCATTCATTTTCGCTTCTGAAGAATATCCGTAGATGGAAATGAATATCCGTTTGTTTAATCCTTCATTTCCGTTCTGATGAAGAATTCGTTGAGGAAAATGGATTATCCATTCATTTTTGCTTCTGAAGAATATTCGTTGAAGGAAATGAATATCCGTTTGATTATCCTTTTCATTTCCGATTCTGAGGAAGCATCTGTAGAAAATGACTCCGTCCGTTCATTTTCGTTTGTGAAGAATATCCGTTGAAGGAAATGAATATCCGTTTGGTTATCCTTTTCATTTCCGTTTCTGAAGAAGCATCTGTTGAAAATGACTGCGTCCGTTCATTTTCATTTTTGAAGAATATCCGTTTAGGAAATGACAGGGTTACGCCTTACATATCTCTGGTGGTTACTTAACACAACGTCACAGACAGACTCCTACGAATATATTTCGGGACGAAATTTCCTAAAGTAGGGGAGACTGTGACACCTGTGTCACTGTGACCGTCGAACAAGTGCCAAACCAATGAAAATTTTGTTTTTCATATTTGGGATTTGTGAAAATATGTGTATCATTTGCACATATCAATTCTTGTTCGATTTCGTGCTTTAAATCGCTTTCTGGAAGGTTATATGCGATCTGATGCGTAAATATAACCAGTTTAATGCAACAAACACTCCGGAATAGTGACATAGGCTTAACATACCTTAAATGACCTTTACATAACTTAGAAATAAGTTTTGGATGGTTTGGTATGCTGAAATCAAGTTTATTCGCTTAGAGGGACTAAATTCGACAAACTGCGAAAGTATGCCGATTTGTACTGTAATGAAAAATCCGGAACCTGACCATAAGTTAAACACACCTTAAATATCCTTTACATAGCTTAGAAATAGGCTTTGAGGGGTTCGGTGTGCTAAAATTATCTTTATGCTCATTCAGGGACTAAAAGCGTCAAAAAGTGCACAAGTTTGCATTTTCGCGCATATCTTACGTTCTGAAAATATCCGGACATCCAAAAATTTATGTTATCATTAAAATATTATATTTTAGTGATTGGCATGATAAAATTCCATTCGTCGCTCAATTTGGATCGTTTTTGCGTTCGTTACGACTTCCGTCGTAATTAACCGAACAACGCAACCGTACGACCAAACGAACCGACATCCGAGATATTTTTTAGCATATTTTAAGTTCCATATACCTTAACTTCATTTTAGAGCTTTGAAAAGAGGTTAACGGGGCTTAAACGTGCCAAAAATGGACTCGAATGCATGCAGGGGCCAAAACTGTCAAAAGTGAAACTTGCTGGTCTGCAGGTTCCTTACGGACCGTATGGACCATAGCTTACGGTCCGTAAGCCAGTGCCAGCGACCAGAATCTTGTTTCAGCAACAGTTTGATAGTTTAGGGGCTGTTAATGCAAACTCTTTGTGTGGTGACCAAGTTAACACTTCTCCAAGGCATGCTAGCAGTCCCTAAACACTTGTATGGCTAGGATTTAATGCTTAATGACCAAGCAAAACACTTGCGATGATCTTGTTCATCCTCCACAACTATAAATAGCTTGCCAAACTCCTTTGTTCATTGCTCATTCCTCATTCTCTTCTCTTCAAATCTGATTTGGAGAGCTCCCAAGAGTTTGGAGCTTTCTAATATCATTTGGGAACTTGGTTTTTCTTGTAGAAAAGTTAGCAAGGACCCTTAGTAAGCATTCTTTCATTCTTTTATTGCTTACTAGTTTAAATAGTCAAACAAGTGTTTGACTTTCGGTTTGACCATTAATTGGTCAAGTCAAAGTTCAATTGAACTTTGAAACGTGATTGTAATCACGATAGTTATAATCCTTCGTGATTATAGCTGCTGATTACCACGTTAGCTAGTTGTAGTGTCGAGTCAAAGTTTCGGTCAAAATGCGTTTTAGCACGCATTTTGCAACGGAACTACTTTAGGGTATCAAAACACTTTGTTTTGATACCAAATCAGTAGGTTAAACATGTTTTGACATGTTTAACTCGACACTATTAGTTTAGTGCTTGTTTAGGGTCGTACGGTAAGCGGTCTAAACAACCGCTTAGACTTCCGAACCCCACCCGTTTGGTCGATCTTTAGGATCCGACCAAGCTTAGTTAGTGATCATAGTTGCATAGGGAATAACCACTGAGGTTATACCTTATGATCACATAGGATTGGTTAGTCATTTGCTAGTTAGCTTGTATGCCCATAGGAAATGACCAAAACGCCCTTTTGAAGCTAAAATCTGTATTTTGCCTATGTGAACATATTTTTGACATATAATCTGATTTAGTAACATGTTTAGGGATAATTGGGCATGTAAGACTTGGCATAGCACATAGTTAACCATCCGGACATAGTTTTACGCTAACGACGCCTTATAGTAGCTTATGTTACCATAATGTGTCGAAACGGGTCAAAAGCACTTTGGTAGACTTTCCAATCAGAATGTAAGGTCTATTAAATCATACCATATGAGTTTAATTACTCGTTTGATTTATAGAACCTCATTCTATCCTATCTCCCGATTTAGGTCCGGTTATTTACATAGTTACCTATATAGGGTGCCGTTTGATTCCCTGATCACTCTAGCTTTGCTTGGTTGTTGTTCAAGACTTCTAAGCACCCTCATGTGAGTACATAGTCCCCTCTTTTACTGTTTTCAAACTGTTTTGGGGTGGAACACATGTGCCTACTTGATACTTTCATGTTTCCCATGTTTTTATATCATATACTTACTATGTTCAATAGTACACTATTAGTACACGATTTCATTATGTTTTGCTATGTATGTTCACTTAACATGCTAGCACATTGATTTCCATATACTACATTTTGTCACATATGCTCATCCAGCATATGGACACATTGTTTTACATTTTGAACCGTTGTAATCGTTTGATCATTTGAACCGTTGTAACCATTTGATCATGTGAACCGTTTGTAACCATTCGACTATGTGAACCATTAGTAACCGTTGATTATGTGAACCGTTTGTAACCGTTGACTAGATGAACCGTTAGACTATGTGAACCGTTGTGACTACTTGACTATATGAACCGTTATGACTACTTCACTATATGAACCGTTTGTGACTACTTGACTATGTGAACCGATTGTAACCGTTGATTGACATGAACCGTTGAAACCTGTTTGAACCGTTGGGTTAGGGAAGTGATTAGGTAACGGGGTGGGTATAATGTGTTAAAAGCATGGTGGATACGCCGCTGGTACTTCCTATATATATAAGTGCTTTTAATACATTATATATCGTTGCATTATCTAGATCACTTAGGCAATGGTAAACAAAACAAAGTTGTAATACAAGGTTTTTCCAACAATATATTACACTATCCGAGTTTTTATTCCAAAAACGATTTACAAATCTGGATTTAATTAAACAAATGTTTTGGAGTTAAGAGTCATGGCTACGAGATTTTATAAACTGTAACCAATTTGATTTGAGTTTGTTAATTGTGTCGCAATACTATACTTTTCAAAACAAGGTTTTTAAATAAGTATTGCAACATGTAAAACGAGCAATGAATTTGAAACTCATACAAAACCTATGTACTCGCCGGCATTTTTATGCTGACGTACCTATTTTCACATGTGTTTCAGGTACAATAGTTGATGATGCTTGATGATGATATTGGTGTATTCTCACATAGGAATGGACAAGGCCTTAGCGACTTTAAAACTTGGAGGATAATAGTTGTATTTATCTAATTTGTATCAAAACATTTAATTCAATAATTCAATAAAACGAAACTATTTATTCCATGGTTGTGAAACAATGATTCTGTTACAACACTCCCCGACGTTTCCGCCACGTTTGTTGTTTTACGTGGTCGGGGTGTGACACTACAGGCCTACGCTTGTTCCTGCGCGAGAATTTCCGGCTTTTTGGCTGTATCTTGCTCCTTTCTTTCGCCTCAGTAGTGAGCGCTACTAGATCTGATTCAACTGAATAGGGGACTTGGATATGCTCTTGCTCCCGACAGATATGTTGGGCGAGATAGTGAAAAAGGGGAAAGTGGAGTCCCCTATAAACGTACAGGCAACCACTGCTACCTGTGCTGCTTTGTTCGTATAGATGTGATGATCTCCTACCTCGGCTGGAACTTGCCTCTGCTTAGGGTATGAAGCCCCCAAATCTAGGCGAGGTGATGGCGGGGAACTCTCACTTTTTGTATTTCTATTATACCTCGCCCGGACAGCGGCGAATCTTAACGCGCGCTGCCCGACAACACAAAAAGAATTGCGATTTACTGAACACAGGCGCTTACTTATCACAGATTCTTTTTAGTCTTTTTCGGCACACTCGTGGAGTTCGCTCGAAGTCGTCGCGAGCTCTACGTTTGAAGCTTCAATACAGTCACTCCTTAGTAGCTCGTTGCTACAACTTCTCTTTGGCTCGCCCCTATCTCTAAAGGGGCCCTAAGCCAGCGGATCTTGCCCCCTTGTCCGGGTCGATACCATCCTATCTTCTAAGTGACAGACTTGAGCATTGATTTCTAAAGTTGCTGCTCATCGATGTAAAAATGATACTTTTCTCTCGGCCTATTTAATGCCTAAAAAAGATCTATCTTATCTCAAGCATGTGAACCTATCCCATCTAGCAGCAGGGTGGAGAGCGAGACTGACCATTCATTCGACTATTCTAGAGCCTATTCTAACTCCACTATAAAAGAAGGTCCTACTACTTGTGTGAAATCAGTCGCTTGAGAACTTCGGGCTAGGTTATGGACGAGAGGCTAGGTACGATTTCCGAGCGATTCAAGGAGAGAGCGATGACATTGACTTTATCCTAGCTAAGAAAGGTAATCGATCCCAGCTTTAACTTTTTACTTGGTAAAGTATAAGGTTCTACCGAAGCAGGGAAGCTCTAGGGTTTTGCTAACCAGTGTGAAGTTGAGTTATATCTTTCCCTAGTTCATGCAAGGCTAACCTTCGGGTTTCTGCTTTCAGGCAAGTCGCTAAGTCGTCTTATTCCAGCGACGAAAACTCATGTGCTAGGAGAAGCGCTCAATCCCGTCGCTTCTTCGCTCAGTCCGTTGCTTCTTCCTTTCCGGCTCTTTAGACCAATACCAATTCCAGGTGCATATTCCATTCGTGCATCTGCAATTTCCTTTTCTTTCTACTTGCTCTGTTCCAGAGCAGTCCTGACTATGATGTAGTATAGGGAATTCTAATAAAACAGAAAGAGGAGAAAGCGCCATAGTGAGAATGATAACCGCTATGTAGCCAAGTCAAAGTACTAGAAAGAGCACTATACAGATTGCTGACACTTCTTGTTACTTGACTAAATCACAACAAACAAGAAATACAAGGAGTCACATGACATTTTTCTAACTAAAGCCAAGCTAAGCTAACGGGAGGGAAAGGCCCCAAAGCAAGGCAAAAATCGAGCATCGAAGTGAGCATATAAGAAGAAGTGCTTAAAACTAAGTAAAAGGGCGACCACCTTCAACATGAATTACTTTCTGGAAGCAGGCTATGCCGCCACACCTCCCCTGTGAAAGAGGGCTACGCAGCTGATTCGGTTAATCCTAATATGCAATTTCCATCTCTTCTATAATCGACACTATGAATATCGTAAGATAAGAAAGCTGCTAGCAGAGGGTGATCGTGGATTGGTCAAGTTCCGTGTACTGATTCTCCTCGATATTGGGTTGGTGTTCCGTTAACTATCCTAAGAGTGTAGTGTGGTGGTTGGGCCTACCCATAGAGGAAGGAGTTGGTAGCAGACAAGTCATTCAGAAATGAAACTTCCATGGCGTAGATTGACCGTTCACGAATCTGTCTTGAAGAGCGAGATCATTATTGCATAGATAAGGTGCCTATCTTGACGCGGTACTTCCAGAATGCTATCAGAAAAGCAAAGAAGGGGCTGTTGTTGATACTTGTTTGATTCGAAACTGGTGAGTAGTGGTTTTCTTTTTCTTTTTTCCCTTGGTTAACAACCAAGCAAAACTCTCTATATTTATTCACTACTCCTACTCCTACAGGCTTGACGGACTTAAGGAGGTATTTTCTTTATCTCAACCAAAAATGCAAATCATGATCAATGAACTTCTTAATGCCGTGGAACCCGGATGGCAAGAGGCTTCAGCAAGAATGGAGAGTAGAGTGTAGTGCAATGAAGTGAAATGTACCGTCACCTGAAATTTCATAAGAGAAGAAAGATCGTAGCGTAGCTGTATAGTAGAAAAGTCGCGAAGCATCAATTCTCGTAGAAAAGATAAGAGAAAATGCTCCTTATTCTTTCTAGGGGGGTCGCGGAAAGAATTGGGTTCGAGTCCCAGAGCCCCTGATGTGACAAGGCGAAGCCTTGGTTAGGATAAATGTTGATTTGAATGATGAGATTTCTATCTTTTCTACGGGGGAGTAGATGGGTTCTATAGATGCTCTAGAATGGGTATTCCTGACAATTGCTCCAACAGAACGGGATTGCCCTTCAGTCTTCAAGTAGATTCTTACCGGTCTTGGTAAGAATCTACTTGAAGGAAATGTTTGGAATAGGGAACTTACAATAATACAATGCCGCATTCTTCAAAGATTGAGGAACAAGACGAAATCTGTTAAGAGAATGATTTATTCTCGAAAAAATCTGAATAGTTACATCTTGTTTGCTGTAGGATCCGTCTTTTTGGTATTTTCCGCTTCGTACTTTCCATGGGGCTTCAAGATATATTCGTTTTTCATGGGATTACACCGTGATCTTAGGTGTATAACTTTTTCCTTACTTTTTTCGTGCGCTATTTCTTTATTCAAGTGGCGGTCGTATTTCCAAGTTTACTATGGGTCCCTTTTCCTATGGATCTTTTTGTTGATAGTAGCGGGGGGCATTTCACATCCTGTCATAGCCTGGTGTGACGCGGGGAACCCCTCCCCCCCATTTAGTCCACCGGGGCAGCCTCTTCCTCAACCGGAGACACCGCCCGCACCTGCCCCTGTCCCCGTCGTGATCCCACAATTGCCCCAACCTCTACTCTCTGATGAAGAGAGAAGTAGGATCCTCTATCAGAGGTACTTGATCAACAATTGGGGAGGGAACGACGACCTTGGACGTATGGTCTCCACTATAAACGCTCAATTGCTAGTGGAACGATACGTAGAAGCTGCCTTGGTGAGTGATGGGTTTCATCCCCAGGCCATACTCAACGAGTACCGGGACACCCGGGGCTCCCTGCATTCTCCACACGGGCATCTTTTGAGTGTGCGTACGTATGAATCGTACGTCACTCAAATTAGAGAACTTGGAACCCGGGAGAGCGTGCCGTATCGGCGTGTTCTAAGAGCAATCAATCACGATCTGCTTTTACCACGTCGGATCGGCAACAGGTGGGTTTGAGGACGGACCGTCAAACTCCAAAAGTCATTTTGTTTCTGTTCCTATATATACGGGTCCGTGCAACATTTCCACGATATCTTTCTGTGGGCGTGCTATTCCCCCAGAGGTCATCCAAACCTTCTTCTTCTTTACATTGCATCGCTTGGCATCCTAGCCGTTACTAGATACTGACTTATTCGCTAGCATCAAATTACCCTCCCTCAGGAGTCCAGATCTCAAAAGAAAGGATGATTTTCTTTACCCTTCTCAAACTCTAAAGTGCTAGGATATCGAACCGGTTATCAAAAGTGCAGGGCGTAGCTACTGGCCTTGATCAGACCCACAGGACACTCATGGAATGGTATTGATTCGAAAGAAGGTATGACATATTATACATAAGTTAGCAATGGTGTTCTCAATCAGGGACTTCATCAATCGGGGCGAGAGGGAGCTGCTTCGAGGAGGCGACACCCACTAGTTTTGTCCGGGTCAAACTCTCCCCAAAGCAGGTAGGTGAGAAGGGCTCGGCTCCATGCAGGTCTTTCACCAACGGCTGGCACTGAATTAGCACGATGCGAAAGAGTCCGGGGTTAGTCGGCGGGGATAAGATTCTATTCTCGGAGTCAACACTACTCCTATGCAAGGCTGTCGTCTCATGCTACTAGGGCACGCTCCCTTCCCTAAAAGAGGACAGCCCGAAAAGTAGGAAACTCAAGACAACAACTCACAATTGCATAAGTGATCACTGAAACTTTGCACTTTGAAAAGACCTGCATCTGAGAGGACTCCTGGACTAACTTGGAAGGGTGCAACTAATTTGAAGTGCTAAGACAAGAAAACAGGGATGTGCCTGGCTCAGTTTCTAGTATGTGCCCATATTCAAAATTAAGACTAGGACATGAATACTAGGCTATGATATTGTTTTATCAAGAAGGAATCGATAATCATAGTGGGCATCTTTCTCCCTTCTTTCTTTTCGGGTACTGGTGGTATTGGACAAGAAAAAAGGGAATCATTTCTTTCTTCTTTCTGCCTTTCTTTCCCATGACGACTAGGAACGGGCAAATCAAAAATTTCACTTCGAATTTCGGACCTCAACATCCTGCTGCTCATGGTGTTTCACGATCAGTATTGGAAATGAACGGAGAAGTGGTGGAACGTGCGGAACCACATATTGGATCACTCCAGTGCGGCACGAAGCCGCTGATGCCGAGTCGGCTCCTATGCCGCTAGCTATGCCCTGCTTGGTCCCCCGGCACGGTGGAGGTTCCGTAGCGCGTCATGAGCACCGGGCTAAGGGGCGGTTGAGCAACTCAAGCGAACCGCCCTACCTTACTACAACATAAGGACAGAAGGGAGAAGGTTGTGAAGGTGGCCTCGTTATCCACACCTCCGGTCGGATGAATGGAGGACCGACCGACCCGGGTTTTCACGAGCGTTGGCGGGTTCTGGAGTGCCTGTCAAGGGCGCTAGCGCATACCCCGGGGTGATCATCACCACCTGCACCTCAAATCTCGGCACAGTGGAACGTGTAACCCGCCTGCTATTCCATTCAACTACATTTGTTCCTGTAATCCATAGCCTAACAGAACGCAGCAGCGAGGGACAACCCGCCCATACAGCCAGCGGGGAGGATGGCACTACTGGCAAAGACCGTCTGGCGAAAACGCCGCAGGTGCGAAGCGTGGTAGGCCTGCGCCGGGGGAGCATAGGGAGGAAAGGGAGCCCGGACGGTGGAAGAGCCAGGGGAGGCCGGGTCATTTGACGGAAATGGAAGGCTTTGGACTATGAACCTATTAAAGAAGGCCCTATGGAGTAAAAGGAAGTGCATGAATTCTTGGAAAAAGAGGGAGCGAGCCTATATAAAAATGGAATCAAGCAAATTCAATGAATAGATAGAGTCAACGGTACGACAGACAGCGCTGCCTACACGCGAATTTGCTTCCGAAGTCGAGCAGTCTCAATTTCACTACAGGATTTTAGAATGAATGCTGGGCTGGGCCACCTCGAATGGCGTGAGCCGCATGCGGGGAGACCCGCACGTACGGTTTTTAGGGGGATCTGGTCGAAAGACCGGCCGGCGCCCACCCGACTAGAGGGACCGAGAAATTAATAGAGTACAAAACTTATCTTCAAGCTTTACCTTATTCTGATCGTTCAGAGGGCGATCGCGGGGTCACTGAATGAAGTCCTCCGTTTCTTTCGGAGGTGCTGACCCGCAGCGAGGCAGAGATGACTAAGTGACATATGGAATATGGCGACGACAACAGCATGTCGTAGAAGGAGATAACAAGTGGAGCCAACGACCCACTAAGACTAACGTATCTACAACTACATCCCCGAGCGGCAGTCAAACGGGGGCGTGAATGCGAGATGCCAGCGGAATGATCGGCCGGACAGAGGCTAGGGCTCCTTCCTTCCCACCGCGTCCTTCCTTGTGTGTCGGAGATATAAAGCGAGTGCACCGGAAAAGAACGGGAACTGGGTCGATCTATTCTATGTCGAAGCATCCGAAGCATAACTGCACACTCACACGATCTTTGCCGACAGATAGGAGCATTCGGTGGAACCGGTGAACTACACTTGCTTCTGGATAGATGTGTGGGACAGAGGGCTCGTGGTACCTGCTGCCCACCCTTCCTCCTCTGCTTTGAGAACCGTGTGAACGGAGAGTGGGCAGAAGGGAAGGAGGTCCTCATACGGAGTCGCACACTTACTTGAGCAGTGCGGGAGACTGGGGAATGGGTCGAGTAAAGTCCCCTGGGGCCGGAAAAATCACAGAGACGTACTGATACGATAGGGCTTTGATTGCTATTTCTTTTTTATTAGTGATTGTAAAGGAGGGCGCTTGGCTATGTTATAGAAAGGGAAGGCAGAGGGCGAAGAGAGGCGGCTCGGCAGGGAAGGAATGGGAAATCGTCAAAGATGACTTCTTTGTTGTCGAAACGAAGGGCTAAATAGCACCAGTGATTCTCTGAGCCGGTCTGGATTTCCAACGCCTCGGGAAACTGGTCGAGATAGATGACAGCGCCTTTTTCCCCTCTTCCTTAGCGGGAGGGCAATCTTCTCTTATGGCCTTCACCTCCCGCCCGGCCCGGAAATAGAGAATCCAGCCCCCTTCTGATCCATTCATTTCTGCAAGCAGGGAGGATCCAGAGCTAAGCCCCCTCCTATTCGAGGCCGGGTGGCCTTGCCCCACAAGCACCCAACCTTCTTTTTGCTCTTCCTTCGGGTTGCCTCCACGAACGCGCCACCTAGGAGCCCTACTCATATTCCAAAAGCGCTACTTCAATTCAAGTGCAAGCCCCCTTCTATTGCATAACCTAAAAAAGCTATAAACAAAGTACAAAAGTGGTTGCGGGAACGATACGCTTTGGTTACCAGCGAACGCTTCCAAAGGCGACCAGCTTTCAATACTAGTTGTTACCTTACGCTGCCATTTTTCTAATATTCTTGAATAGCATGGCTGGGGGCTAAGATAACTCAAATGGGAGAGCCGTGTTATGGGTGACCTTATTGCACGGTTCAGAGAGCACTTGTGTATGTGATGCAAGTGAACGTGTACGAAAAAGCTGTCGTAAAGTTTCGTTGTTCGTTCCGTCGTCGACCCTATCTATGTTTCTATGATGGCCCAAGAACACGCTCATTCTTCAGCCGTAGAGAGACTTTTGAATTGCGAGGTACCATTACGAGCTCAATATATACGAGTGTTATTCCGTGAAATAACTCGAATTTCAAATCATTCACTTGCTTTAACTACTCATGCTATGGATGTGGGAGCATCAACTCCGTTCCTGTGGGCTTTTGAGGAGCGGGAAAAATTGTTGGAATTCTATGAAAGAGTCTCGGGAGCCAGGATGCATGCCAGTTTCATACGACCAGGTGGAGTGGCACAAGATCTGCCTCTTGGCTTATGTCGAGATATTGATTCCTCCACACAACAATTTGCTTCTCGTATCGACGAATTAGAAGAGATGTCAACCGGCAACCGTATCTGGAAACAACGATTAGTGGATATTGGTACTGTCACTGCACAGCAAGCAAAGGATTGGGGATTCAGTGGTGTAATGTTAAGAGGTCGTGCGACATGAAGACATTGATAGCAATATGGGGGAAGTTCCCATCAGGCAACAACGGTTCTGCCTGACCCTACTTAAGCATGCATATTATGTCAGTGAAGACTTGGTGTGAAGCCTTGGAGCTTACGTTAGAAGAGCAAAAGGCCGGGGGCTAGGGTGAGCTGAGGGGGGACAGCGTAAGTGAGCGAATGTGTGTAAGCCCAGTCAAGCATAACTGTTCTAGGCGGGGTGGGCCGCCCACCTTCGAATGGTGTTGGTCCTACGGACTGTGAACGGATTCGCCTCTGGCCTCTGGGCACGTCGGAACCGCATGAGTTCACCGGGGTGGAGCACGGTCCGCCAAAATCGGCATAGGTTAGGTGCTATTGATGGAACATGGTAAGCCTATCTTTCTCCATATGGAAGTGCTGCGGGCACATAGAGATGTGGGTAGAGGAAGCCTCAAAAAGCGAAGGCCGAGCTGTAGGTCACGTGACCTGCACCGAGTTGGTGGCTGACTGGGCTTTTTATTTGATCAAAGCA